>NW_003299103.1:568730-572889 GCF_000151645.1 Tuber melanosporum
TTCATTGATCATGTCATAAAATGTCACTAGAGAGTTGGCTAATCTGAAAGGCATTACTTTATATTTAAAATGTTCCATAAAGTGATTGGAAGACTATTTTC
This sequence comes from Tuber melanosporum, assembly GCF_000151645.1. Taxonomy (NCBI): domain Eukaryota; kingdom Fungi; phylum Ascomycota; class Pezizomycetes; order Pezizales; family Tuberaceae; genus Tuber; species Tuber melanosporum. The sequence continues at coordinate 568,832 of NW_003299103.1, forward strand.
AATTCATTCCCTTCATTGATTCAGATAAGCTTAGAACCATCTTTTAAATCACTTTTGGAAATAATTCTAGATCCTGTTATGCGATCATGTAATTTCCACATCAGCAGTAGTGGATACTTGTATAGAATAGTTATGTTGTTTAGATTTCAGTAGTCCACTACCAGTGGAAGTCTTTCATCTGCTTTTCATGTAAAGAAAATCAGAGCACTAAAAGGGAATTAACTTCTCGTAATCTTTCCTTGTTGTAAAATATCGTAAAGGTATTCCTGTAACAACTTAAATTGTTTGTCAGATAGAGGATAACTGGGTCTCCAAGAGAGTTTTGCTCTTTCACGTAATCAAATTTCATGACCAAAAGTTCTCCTACATGCCAGTTTTATTACCATTTAAGGAAGAAATAGCCTTTTAAATTTCTAGTAGTATTTTGAGAGAGAAACAAGGTTGATCTAGTTAGAATCTTCTATGGTTCTAATTCTTCCTACTTGGATCACATTTTTATCCCAAGCAAATGTCTCGTTGAATTCAAACATATCTGTGATTCCTTCGTCTTCTTTTTCTGTACAAGATTTACTTTTAGGATCTTTTAATTCCCACTTTGTATGTTCTCTAATGTTGGATAAGGGGTGTTCTCAGTGTCACCACACAAAAGTGATTACCATCAAGTAATCTCCTGGTGCTGCAATTTCGCAGGCAACTTCAGACCTGTATTTGTTATGTCCTATTCTAAGCCAAATTTGATGTCTGTAAAATCTTTCTCCCATTGTAGTGGATACTCCATCAAAGCCTTGAATATTGACTGAATTTGGTCTTTCCATGAATGGCATTTTTAGTTGCTTTACCAGTACTTTGTTGATTAGGAATACATTGAATACTGAATCTAACAGTACTCTTATCTTATAGCGCTAGTGATTTGGACTTATAGTGTAAATATAAGTATGTCCCTCAGTACAGTTATATCCTGAGGGTTTTGGTAGGCTAAAAGTGTGTTTCTTTGTGTAAGGCATCGAGTCACTGTCTTGTTATATTAACATGTCTGAGGTTTTTCATAATAATTAGAATGTTTGTTACCACGCCTATGCAGTTTCAACTACTTAAGTCTCCACAGACAAACTTGGTTCCCTTTAGTATATTGAGCAGCCCACTAGTAGTGGTCTTTACCCCCTGCCAAGAAGTTCCCATACCTTCCACTTTTACTACCTAAGGAACCAATCTAGAGGGTCTCTGCCATTACTCAAATATCTCAGAAATAAAAGCCAAGTAGGTATAGCTGGTTGGTACTCGCTTTGATAACCTTCCTGGGCTCGTTCTCTACCCTCACTTAACCATAGACAGTTATCTCACTTTATTAAGAAGCAGTAACTACAGGTAAGGTCTAGATCTCTTGTACCTATTTCTCATATAGATCGAAGATGTTCTTCACTTTTCCTCTCGATTCTTCATCTTAGCCCTAATGTCACTCCCTCCAGTACCCTTAGTACTATCTGTTTCCCGTCTAGGTTTTGGTTCTTAATAGAAACCTTTTAGTTTCCAGGTTACATGCATGACTACTCTAGCAGACAGGCGCCAGGTCATTAGTGACAAGCTTACAATACTCCCTTAGAAAGTATAGAGGCGCTGACAATATGTATATTACTCTTTATTGATCCCATTGACCTTGCTGTAAGAAGGATCCATGTACTCTCATTTTAGTCATAATTGCAAAGTTGATTCCTTTCCTTCAATGTCCCCTTTTGCTATTGGTGTCCCCTCCTAGGGAGTATATCTCTTTTAAACTACCCAAATACCATCTTTGTCAGTACCAATAAAATGATCTAAGTCATTTCTTCAACTTCGCCTTGTTCTTAGAGCTCGTTATGTCTTGGAACTTAGATGGTAGAGATCATTCTGAGATGATGGACTATAGTCACCATTCTGGGCATTGGTGTCTTGAATGGGTAGCTGTCTACCCTTGTTCGAGATACTTGAATTTGTCCCCAGCTAGTTTTATACTGGTGGTTGTTCTTTCTGTAATGTGTGCAATAACCTTCCCCCTTTCTTTCATTAATTGTTGACTTGAGTATTTCTTTATGGGCTGTTTTGAAGTTTTTATGTATCAACTTCATAGTCCTGGTAGATCTCTTTGCCAGTTTCTTGGGTTTAGAACTTCTTCTAAGTTTCCAGCATACCCTTATCATCAGGTCATAGCTAAAAATATTTTTCTCATGTTAAATATAGTGTCAGTTTAGTTTAAAGTTACATTGATATGCCTCTATGATATATCCAGCTTATTTATATTTTTAAACTAATCCTCTTATGAGTGAAGAATCTCCATCAAACTTCATACTTCCACAATTTTTCTCAATTTGTTCCTAACATCTAACAACTAAAATAGTTCTCAATGTAAAGAGATATCTAGGCGATTTCCATCGGTTAGAGTGCCTCTTGTTGAACCTTTACTTTTCTTCTGTGAGTTAATAAGTAGTTTAATTTTTCAAGATGGGTAGATTCTGCTCTCAATATTAATTATCATAAAGGTTTTTCATAAAAGCCCAAATTTATCACTGTTAATAACTATTAAATAGTCCCGCTTTGTCTTTTTGCAGGGTCCACCTCCCTTTATAAATGGTTTCTTACTTTTTATCTTTGGTTGATTCTTGTCTGCAAGCTTTTTGTCTAAGAATATTTTTATGGGTTTTCACTTATCCCAGTCTAGATAGTCATGTTCCAGCTATTCCTCCTCATTTCTTCCTACTTCTCAGACTGTCTTTTCTTATTCTCCGTTAGTATCTTATTTGTTCAGGGAAAGTTGCCATCTATTCTTGGAGGGCAACTTTCTATTGCATACCAGACACCAGTTTAGTCCTATTAGTCAAACATGGAGATTCAGATTATGCATTTTTCCTATAAATCTCTAAATGTCTTTTTTATCCTCGACTAATTCCTTGTCCTGTATAGCTTTACGTCCTTTTTCGAAGCAGGTACTAACTGGTAAATTCATGTTCAAAGTGAGTCTATGAACACAGTTCCAGATCTTGTTCCTCTCCACACAGGCTATTTATTACACACAGATACCCTACTGCTCTTGGACTGAGCTTATCCCCTTTTGCTCTCCTGAGAGTGTAGATGATATGTTTCCGATCATCATCTCAGATCCTGTAATTGCACTTTAAATAATCCAGATATTGGGTTAATCAATGGTAGACATATATTCGACGGTCTTTACTTGAAAAAATGGGGGCAGGTCACTCGGTCGGTTAACATTTTGGACCAAAGTTTCTGCAAGCACATTGGCTATTCCACGTTGTTGAGAGGTCAGTTTCCATTTATATCAAGATGGTCCTTCTTTACTCTTTCCGCTATTTCTATTATCATCCTTATCATCACTCCCATCATCCAGGTTGCTACTTGGTATTATATGAGTTAAGGATTCTCTATCTCTCTACTTCTCATTATTTCAGGTAGGGATTTCCTTGAGTTCTTCCTTTTCTGCAGGATCTTCTCGTTGTTCTGGGACTGACTCCAACATAGTATACTGACTACTTGGTTATCTGCTATCCAGTACTTTAAGTTTGTCAAGTACTAGAGAGAAGGTATCGGATATAAGGGTTTGATCTATTTGAATAGTATGGGTAAAGTCACCATAGCGATCTGCTTCAAATTCTTATTGGCCGGCCAGATTGGATATCATGTCTTATATTACTTGATTCTGTTGGGTCTATTGTGCTCTAAACTTCTGACAGGCTCGTTGCACATTGAGATCTCAAATATGAGCTTCATACTACAGTTGGGTGGTTACACCCTCATGATACTCTTGTCGTACATCTTATACTGCCAATTTCGCAGAAATTTCCCTGTCGTTCCTTTCTTGGATTTCTCAGATGTTTGCTTCCACCACAGTATACTGATATAAAATCACGACTATGTCATTGTCATGTATGTCTTGTTCTTCGAAGAACCTTTTCTGAACTTCTATCAGCCCTTACACATTGGCCTGGGAGTCAGCTGACAGAGTTTTGAAGTCAATGCTACCAGTATCGATGGTTGTTGAAATATCCTACTGTATTTAACAATTTACGCAG
>NW_003299103.1:573272-575071 GCF_000151645.1 Tuber melanosporum
CTTAAACGGATTTTAGTGGCAACCAACTCACTGGTCATCCAAATTGTTTTCGTAGAGCCGGAGAGAGAGTAGTTGACCGACTGAGAGTTGTGAAATCGTAATCTCCAGAGGTATCTATTGCGTCCACTGGAGGAATCTTCTTAGAGGGTTGTGATATTTCTTTTACTTGTTTACGAGCTTCTTTTTATTGTATATTGGCTATAAAGCTAGTGTTTTCGAAAGTTTCCATTTGAGTAGGATATGTGACAGGACACTTGGTGTGCTGGCCATATCATAATGTAGGAAATGGTAGGTAGATAGGTAGAGAGTCTTGGTAACAAGAAGATCTAACAATATACTATTAGGTAAAGACAACCTCATAAACTTCAAAGTTGTCTAGGCTAATTAAAATTTATTTCTATAGATGGAGATTATCTCAAAAGGTTCAGACTTAACTCATTTCATTTATAACTACTAAAAGTGAAGTAAAATAGGTAAAATTAAATTAAATCGTAATGACAGTATTAGATTGTTAAGGGCTCTTCTCCTTTGCTTGATGATGTCTAAAGCTTAGGAGGTACATCAATATTTATATTCCTCGTCTGAGTATTCACAGAATATCTTTATTTATTATACAACTATGTACCTCTCTAATTATAACTCATAATGTCAGATATTCTTAAAAGGTGTGAACACCAGCAGACCCTGAAAATCACCACACCCTCTTCGGTAATTATGAGATGACTAACTGCAAAATATACTATTCTTAGTAGTAATTATCCCATCATTAGAATCGTTGGACTTATGGCCTAATTCTCAAGTCGAACTGAGTTGGCCCCAATTGTCTTCGTCATTGATGAAATGATCCATTTCATCTGCAGCTTCTATATATAAAGGTAGTCGTAATCACAACCATTCTATGTTGCCTGACTTCATACCTTCATAACACTTTTCCCAATGCTAGATATCTTTTGAAAGACTTTCTACTAATTCACAGGAAGTTATTCCACCCAATTGGAAAAAAGTAATCACTCAGTCGGCAATCCTTGGTTGCTCTGGATAACTGGGTTTCAATTACTATTGTATTATTGACAGTCATACCTGCAGCTATAACGTGTTCCAAAACCTAGTTGTAACATTCTGTAAAGTCTATTGGATTCTATAGTAGTGTCTCTTGGAGTTCTAGACTCTTCTAGTTATTGTAGGGTAAATGCGAATATATTAGTCTCTCTTTGAAATCCTTTATCATTCACTACCATCTCTTTATGCGAATATGTCCCCTTACCTGCTGCCCATGCCCACGATGATCCATATTTGAAGCCTAGTAACTCTCTGAGTAATTGACAGTTATACTATGCTCTACTTATCTGACCTAGCCAAAGGTCTTCTCCTATATAAACTGTGAACAGGATCAGGTCAGCTGGTTGATCATGACTTATATTATGTTCTTCTGACACCTTTAACAGTGTGCCATTATAGTAACAGGACGCAACTGGGATTAATGTATATGATAACGTGCAGGCCCCATGCAGGGGCCACAGGGTATTGTTAGAGATTAGAGATTCTGATTCTAAGTGTGGTTACCCTACTTAGTGTGATTCCCGAGTATTTGATTCCTGTATTCCTAACACTAACTTACTTCTAAGATCAATTCTCCCATATGTTCTCACAGGTAATATGATTACAATACTGGTTCCAACAACTAATTGTCCTCCAGCCACGAATATATCTTTCTTCATCGCATAGAGATCATATTCTGCTGCCTTTCTTGAATCTTTAGTTAGTACCCTTACTCTTGTGTCTAAATGTTTTACTAAAAT
>NW_003299103.1:575791-578730 GCF_000151645.1 Tuber melanosporum
TTTACTTTAATAGGTAACTTCCAGATTAACAGTGAATCTACCTTTTGGGTACTCATAGATACCCCATCCGCAGCTATTATGTAGCCCTCAAATTCCACATCTTTAACTAAGAAAAAAGATTTCTTGATCGAAATTGCAAGCTGAAAGTGTGCTAATCTTTTATAATACTTTTCTTACTAGCTCGATATGTTCTTTCTCATTTTTAAAATCGATGAGAATGTTACCCAAACAAGATATAACTCAGTGGTCTAGAAATTCCTGAAGGACCTCATTTATCACGTCTTGAAATGTAGTTGGAGTATTGGTTAATCTGAAAGGCATGACTTTATATTCACAAGGCCAATATGGTGATCAAAAAACAGTTTTCTACTCATCCCCTGTTTTGATTCGGATGAGGTTGTAACCATCCTTTAGAAAAGTTACTGGCTCCTGCTACTTGGTTATATAATTTTGAAAATAACCATAGTGGATACTGGTTCAAGACAGTTATCTTGTTTAGATTTCGGCAGTCTACTACCAGTTGTAGTCTGTTATCCACTTTTGGTATAAAAAGAAATTTTAGCACCAAAAGGTGATAGGCTATGTTTGATCTTCTCTTGTCATAACATATAGTCAAGGTATTCCCGTAGCCACTTAAAGTGTTTATTGGACAGAGGATAAATGAGTTACCAGGAGGGTTTTACTTTTACAATTAATTTAATTTCATAATTGAGGGTCCTCTATGATGCTATTTTCACCAATCTTTCGGGAAGAAATAGCTTTTTCAATTTCTAATAGTATTTCGAAAGAGGAACAAAATTGATCTTGTTGGGATTTTCTATTGTTTCAATTTATCCTACTTAGATTGCATTTTCATTCCTAGTAACTGTCAAGTCATATTCAAATATATCTGTGATTCTTTCATCTTCAATTTCCATGGAAGTCTTATATTAGGGATTCTTGAATTCCTATTGTGTATGTTCTCCAATATTCGATTGAGGATGTTCTGAATACTACCACCCAAAAGCGATTATTATCCCATAATCTCCTGCATCTGCGATTTCACAGGCAACTTCAGATATATGTTTATTTTATCCAATTTCTAACCAAATAGAGCATGAATAAAACTTTGCTCCCAATAGAGATGATACCCTATCAAAGCTTTGAATGCTGAGTAAATTGAGTCTCTCTGTGAAAGGAATTTTTAATGTTTTTAGGAGTTCACAATTGATTAGGAACACATTAAATCCAGAATCTAATAGTATTCGTCTTTTGTAGCATTGACAGTCAGGGTTTGCAATGTGAATGTAAGTATATCCCTCAGAACAATTGTACTTTGTAGGTTTTAGTAAGATAAACTCCTGTCTTTTCAGGTATGGCATCGCATCATCGTTTTGTCGTTTCGACATGTCTGAGTTTTGATAACAACTGAAATATTTGTTACAGTACCCGCACAGTTTTGACCAGTTAAGTATCCTCAGATAAACATGTTTCCTTGGTATATTGGACAGCCTACTACTCGTGGTCTTTAGCCTCTGCTGAGGAGTTCCCATACCTTCCACTTTTACAACTTGTGGAACCAATCTAAGAGGTCTCAGCTATAGACCAGATATCATGGAAACAGAAGCGAGGTGCATTGGGCTGGTTGGCTGTTTCTTTGATAACCTTTCAAGGCTTATTATCTACCCTCAATTAACTAGAAATAGTATCCTCACTTTATCAGATTCTGTTGGCTACTAGTACGGCATCTAACCAGTAGTAACTAAAGATAAGGTCTAGATCTCTTGTACCTATTCCTCATATAGATTGAATATCTACTTTACTTATCCCTCTAGATCCACTATCTTAGCTCTACTGTCACTTCCTGTTCAGGATCCTTGGTACTCTCTGTTTGCTGTGTAGGTTTTGGTTCTTGTCAGAGACCTTTCTCTTTCCACGTCATGTGCCTGACCATTCCAACAAACCTGCATCATGTTATTAGGTACAAGCTTGTAACACTCTCTTGGAAAGCATAGAGATACCACCAATGCCTACATTGCTCTTTATTAATTCTCTTGATTTTGCAGCAAGAAGGACATATGTACTCCCACTTAAGTCATGATTCCAAGGTTGATTCCTTCTCTTCAACATTCCCTTTTTTCCATTGATTCTAATTCTTAGAGAGTATGTCTCTTCTAGACTACTTGAGCACAGTTGTTGTTGGTACTAAGGAAATAACCTATCTTTTTTCTTCCTCTTTGCTTAGTTCCCAAAGCATATTGCTTCTTGGAACTTAGGTCATAGAAATCTTTCTGTGACTTTGAACTACCAACCCTGTTCTGGGCCATCATATCTCGAATAGACCATCCTCTACCCTTTTTCTAAACACCTGAATTTGTCACTTGCAGGTTTTATACTTGTAGTCTACTTTTCAGCAATGTGTACATTTGCCTCCCTACTATCTTTGGTCAATTATTGACTGGAGAATTCCCTTATAGGCCTTTTTGACATTTGTATGTATTAGCTTCATTATCCGATTAAGTCTCTTTACCGCTTTCTCGGGTTTCAGTTCCCATTTTTCAGTTTTTTGGAGAGACTATCTTCCTCAATAAATTGTTTCTTTCTTTTTGCCTTTAGTCGATTCTTGTCTACCAGTTTTTTGTATACAAATATTTTCATAGGTTTTGGATTATCTAGTAGTAGGTAGTCTCATTCCTATTATTTCTCATTATACCTTCCTGCTTCCAAGACTGCCATTTCCTATTTTGTATCTGTATTGTATCTATTGAAGGAAAGTAGCCACCTGGTTTTGAAAGGTAATTTTCTCCCTACTATTATATGCTAAGCTGGTCCTGTTAGTCGAGCATGCAGATTCAGATTATCCATTTTCCCTATAAGGGAGTGAATATTATCTTTATACTTGGCTGATACTATATCTTGTATGACTTTACACCCTGCTTTCACGCGGCGACAAATCGAAT
>NW_003299103.1:578880-583745 GCF_000151645.1 Tuber melanosporum
GATCGATCAGTGCTCATTCAACCATATTGACCCAGTACAATTATTCAGAACAGGTCCATGAGCACGATTCTAGGTCTTGTTCTTCTCCTCAGAGGTCATCTATTGCATGTCGATACCATACTCCTAGCAAGCTTACCTAATCCTATTTTGTTCTCCACAGGACATTGGTAATAAGTTCCCAATCAACATCCCAAATCCTGGAATAGTATTTGAAGTAATCCACACATTGTATTAACCAATTATGGATACATTAACTTGGCTGTGCTTTGAAAAATGGGAGCGGCTCTGCCAGTCACATAACGGATTGGGCCAATGCTTCTGCAAATACATCAGCAGGTCAACATTACTCAGGAGTTAATACCTGTCTAAATCACAATAGTTCTCCTCCATACTGTCTTCTATTTCCTACATTATTGCAATCATAACTCCCCTCTTGCAGGTCACCACCTGATATTTTTAGAGTTGGAGGATCTTCTTCTCTTTGTTTTTCCTTTCTTGGAGAGGTCTCTACAGTTTCATCCTCTCTGCTGCATCTTCCCACTTTTCTGATTGTAACTTCAACATACCGTACCAGCCACTTGGGTATGTGGTATCTAGTATTTTGATTTTATCGAGGAATAAGGCCAAGGTACCCCATACCCAAGTTCCATCTCTCTGAATAGTACATGTGAAGTCAGGATAGCTTTCTTATTCCTGTTCCTGTCGAGTAGCCTCATTAGATATCAAGATTTATAACACCTGATTCTGTTGGGTCTGCTGTACTCTGAACTGTTGGAATACTCATTCCCTGGTCAGGTCTTATTGGTGAGCTTCCCACTGCAGTTGAGTGGTTAGCCTCTCTGGATGCCCTTGTTCAGCCTCTTGTACTACCAACTAGGCTGCTATTACCCTTTTTATCAATTCTTGGATTTCTCCGATGTTTACTTTCACTATGGTTCACTGACATAATATAATTGCTATATTACTGTCATGGATATCTTGTCCTACTAGTAATAGTTGCTGGACTTCTATCAGTCCTTTTAGGTTGGCCTGTAAGTCAGCTGATAGAGTATTAAGGACAATGTTGGCAGTATCAACACTGGTTGAAATATCCAGATATATTTAATCTATGACTGTTCCGAATGTAGCAGCAAGTCTTGCGATATCTGCTGCTTAGGTAATGGGATGTGAAGTGGAGGATCATGAAACAGGAGAGCGGGTGCTGGATAACCAAGAAACAGGAGAACCTTTGACTGAGAATCTAGTAAAAGGCTTCTAGAGAGCTAGAGGAAGAGAGGATGAATGACTGAAAGTTGAGAAGTGATCATCTCCTAAGGTATCCATTGGTCCCAAGGGGTAATCTGCATAAGAGGTAGGGCTATCTTGTTAGGAATACCAGGATCCAATACCTAGAAACTACCCTAAGTAGGGTAACCCTACTAAGAATCGGATGCTCTAGTCTCTAACATCCTACTCCAGCCCCCTTATGGTATCCACACATCATCATACACTTCAATCTCAGTTGTGTGCTGTGACTATAATGCCACAGGATTGAAAGTGCAAGAATAACACCGTATAAGTCACAGCCATCCATCTAACAGGATCCTGTTCGCAGGATATATAACATGAGACCATCGGCTAAGTCTGCAATAAGGAACAAGGTAGATCTGTCAACCACACAGAATGTTACTAGGCTTCAAAGATGTAATATCTTCGGCCTAAGCCCCTAGCAATGAGGTATTTTCACACTAAGATATGGTATCGAATGGTAATGGATCTTAATAACAGACCAATACATTCGCATCCATTCTATAATAACCACAAGAGTCCAGAACCTCTAGGAATACTACCATTGAAGCCAAAGGACTTTATAGAGAGTTACAACTGGGTCTAGAAATACACTATTGTTGTGGGAATAATTTCCAATACTGGAACAGTGATTGTAACCTGGTTACCCAAAGTAACCAAAAATTGCCAATGAAGGGATTATCTGTCAATCTGATAGAATAGCTTCCTGTGAATTAGTAAGAAGTCCTGCAGAAAATATCTATCAGTTGGATATAGAGTTATAAAAATTTCAAGTCTGGTAACTAAGAAAGGTTGCAAGTACCATTACCTTGCCAGATACAACCCGCAGATGAAACTGATCATTTTATCAATAACTGAGACAATTGGGGCCCACTCTGTTTAACTTAAGAACTAGGCCATAAGTCTAAAGACTCTGATCTTGGGATAATTACTATTGGGAATAGTATGGTTTCTAGTTAGCTATATTGAAATTACTGAAGAAAGTGTGGTGATTTTCAGGGTCTCCAGGTGTTCACACCTTGGAAGAATACTCAACATTACAAGTTATAATCAGAGGGGTACATAAGTTGTACAATGAATAGATGTAGTCCACGAACACTCAGATGCAGAATATAAATATTGTAGTCTCTTCAAAGCTTTTAGATATCATCAAGCAATGGAGAAGAGACCTTAACAATATAATATTGTCCTCATAATTCTACTGTACTTTACTTACTTTACTTTCCTCTTAGTAGTCATAAACGAAACTAGTATAATTCAAGCCTTCCTAAATAATCCCTCTCTATGGAAACCAATCTTCATTAGCCTTGACAACTCTGAAGTCTAACAGGTTGTCTCCACCTTACAATATATTGTTAGATCTCCTTGTTACTAAGGCTCTCTACCTATCTACCTACCTCCTCCTACTATATAATGGAGCTCAGACACCAAGTGTCCTACCACACATTCTACACAAATGGAAACCTCCAAAAATGTGAGGTTCATAGCCCAACTATGAGAAAAAGAAGAAGCTTGCAAAAAGGCCATGGTGATGTCACAATCTCCTAAGCAGATCACTCACGGGGAACTGATAGATACCTTAGGAGATGCCCACTCTATAATCTTCAGTCATTCATCTTCTGTCACTCCAGCTCTCTGAAACCTTTTCGGAAAACTAGCTGGCAAAGCTACCAGTATTCTTCCATCCTCAATGGCTCCCTCTCCTGTTTCAAAATCCTCCACTCCACTTCTGACTATCTAAGTAGCAGACCACCTGAGACTTGCTGCTAGGGTAGAAATAGTAATAGGTCAAATCAGGAAGGACATTTCAACCACTATTGATACTGCCAATATTGCCTTTGAAATCCTATTAGCCAACTCATAGGCCAATGCACGAGGACTGATAGAAGTCCAGCAATGATTTCTGGAAGGACAAGACATACATGGCAGTTACATTGCTGTTATGTTATATCAGTGTACAGTGGTTGTAACATGTTCGCAAGGTGCTAATCACGTTATCGGTAAAGGTATGATAGTTGGCAGGTGGCCTGCTCTTCCAGAGAGGAGGCGAGAGCTGAAAACTAAAGGAGGCTTGGAGGGTGTACTGAGGAACAAAGAAGTAACCGTTCAACCAAGTATATTGAAATACTGTCTGTCGAAGTCTGCCTTTTCTATCGTAGAAACAGGCGGTCTTTAAATACACAAATCTGTTCATGTCTAGCATGAATGAAACTAATCAAAGGTATCAATCGATACACTTTGGTAAAACTCCTTAAGTATCAAAGCGATACTTAAAACAAAACATAAAACAAAACCAAGTATTAAATGATACTTAAAACAAACCAAGTATCAAAGCGATACTTAAAACAAAACATAAAACAAAACCAAGTATCAAACGATACTTAAAACAAACCAAGTATCAAAGCGATACTTAAAACAAAACATAAAACAAAACCAAGTATCAAACGATACTTAAAACAAAACCAATTACCAAGTACCTGTACCAGTTACAGTGGTGGGTACAAATGTCTGAGAGATCTAATAAATAATCACCAGGGAAATTGCTATTAAATTGGCAGTACAAGATGTACAATAAGAGCATAATGAGAGGATAACTACTCAACTGCAGCGAGAAGTTCTCAAATGAGTCCTCACTCGGGAATGAGCTTTCCAGGAATTCAGAAATCAACAAACCCAACAATATCAAGTATTGCGAACCTTAATATCAAACCTGGCAGCCAGAAAAGAATGGTAGACAGAACATTATGGAGATGTTTTCTGCACTATTCAAAAAGATCAAGACCGAGTATCTGATATCTTGGCTGTAATACTCGTTAACAGTAAAGCACTAGACGGCCTATGACCAAGTGGCCCGCATGCTATAATAGAGTCAGTACTGGGAGAATGGCAAGATACTGATGGAGTAATCCCATCATGGAATAGTATTGGGATTGGAATAGACACAGTGAGGTCTATTGCCCTGAGGGCAATACATAGGGTGGTGTGCACATGTGGGATATCAGCCACTGGAAATTGTATTTAATGAAGCTTCATTCCTTCCTTTCTCTCGAGTTTTTCTCTCTGTACTTATCATCAAAGAAACACACTCTCCACTTCAATCATCATTCCTGCTGTAGTGTACTTACACGAGTCCCATCATTGTCAATCAATTATTCCACTATACTACAACAATTCTCCATTCTGAAGAAAACCTTTTCCCCTGAAATTTTTTTTTCTTTTGGTGCTTCTTATCTCAAAAGATTTTTTGACCACCTTCCCTGTCCCTGCCTAATCCACCTACCTAGACGAAGTCCAGCAAAAGAGTCAAATATGAATGAACAAAATGGTGCATCATCTTTAGTTGGGATGAGCTTCCAAAAGCTTGATGTAAGTAACTACAGGATGTGGGTAATGCGGATGACAGACTATTTCCAACAAGAACAACTGTGGGATCTGACAATCCAGGAAGAGGTAATCCTTACAAGGCCAGAGGAGACTGATGTGGACTATGAGACCAAGATGGAAAAGTACTAGGCCCAGAGAAGATGGATGCAGAAAGCGATTGGAACACTCCGTTTGGTCATGACTGATGCCATTGC
>NW_003299103.1:584254-589477 GCF_000151645.1 Tuber melanosporum
AAACTGCTATTACTGTAGAAAGAAAGGTCATAAAAAAATCAACCGCTGGCAAAAAGGAAAAGAGGATGGGTCAAACAGGGGAGACAGAAGAGGCGAGAATGATACCAACTAGAGATCAAGGAGAAAAGATCATGCTGGTGTCATGAAAGATCAACTTGGCTAAGCAAAGCAGAAGAGAGTAAAATGGAGGATGATGAAGGACCAAGAAGGGAGAGCTTGAGAGTTGAAAAAGTATTCAGAGAAATAGAAGTGAAAAGGAAGATTGAATAGATAGTTGATTTTGGTTGTACAAACCATATAACTAGAGATCGTCAAGCCTTTATTGACAATACCTACACAGCTCTACTAGTGAGACAACATCAGATGAAGACTGCGACTGGAGAACTAGTATCTACAGTTGGCATTAGAGCTGTAGTAACACATATCTGGACACCAGGACAAGGACAACAACACCTGTCTATTAGCAATATACTCCACGTCCCTGGTGCTGTAGAGACTAGCCTACTATCTGTCAGTTAGCTAGTAGAAAAAGAAATTCAGATTTCTTTCACAACAAAGGCTGCTCAGTTATACGGTGAAAGTATATTAATTGCAATTGCGAAGAAGGAAGAAAAGTTGTACAAGTTGGTACAAACTGGAGATTTCCAAGACTCAGGATTTCTTGTTAGCCTAAAGGATTCTTCCATGATAATGCTATGGCATCACAGATTAGGATATTTGCATCTTCCTGCAGTATTAAAGATGAGCAATACTGAAGTGGTTCATGGAATGCCTTGTCTCCATATCAACAACTCCGAAAATCGATGTGCTTCCTGTCTTAAAGGAAAGATGATTTGTTTACCTTTTAAAGCAGCAATATCAAACTCTAGAGCCCCGTTAGAACTCATGCATTCCGATTTGTATGGCCTAATGCAACCAAAGCCTCTCAGTGGATATCACTACTTCATGCTCTTGATTGATGATTTTACAAAGTATACCACTGTCTATTTCCTCAAGTCTAAGAGTGAGGCATTTGGTTACCTTCAAGAATTTAAGGCAATGGTGGAAAAGTATCACAGTGGTAGTGGCAAGAACTATCAAATAAAAGCTATCCAGACAGATGGTAGTGGTGAATACTCTGGGAGTGAGTTTCAGCATATGCTTAAGAAAAGAGGAATTGAGTGGCAAGTTACAGTACCATACACACCACAGCAAGATGGTGTTACTGAAAACAGTAACCGTGTACTGGTTAGAAGAGCCAATACGTTACTACAGCATGCAGGAGCTCCAAAGAGATTTTGGGCTGAGGCTTTATTAGCTACGGTTTACTTGAAAAATCTCTCCATAGCAAAAGGGACTCATGGAATAAACATTACCCCTTTTGAACTCTGGAGCGGGATCAAACCGGATATTAAACGCCTTCACATCTGGTGTTGTATGGCTTATCATTTCATACATCAAGCTAAGCGACCTGACAAGAAATGGGATGCCAGAGTAGAGAGGTTGATGTTCATTGGTTATACTTCAACAACCAAGCAATATCAACTCTACAATCCTAGTACCAAGAAGCTGGTAATATCTCGTGATGTGGTTTTTCATGAAGATACATCATACTTTCAACCTATGGATCAGAAGATATTTCTTCCATTCAGTATCACAAGCGAACCAATAACCACACCTCCTAGAATACGAATATCCAAACTAAGTCAAGATTCAGTCTCACAACCTCCTACTCCACTAAAGAGAAAATCACACAGTAGTCTTGTACCTCAGGATGAGTTTAGGACTCCTGATAGAGATAGGCAAATAAATCGAGAGATACAGTCAGGTTTAAGACCATATTGGAATGTGCGTGAAGGACAAAGAACAAGAAAAGGTCAAGGGCTACCTTTATCTCAAGTATCCAGGAGTGGGATATCTGAAATCCCTGAGATAGCAGATGGTGAAACCGGGAATTACTTCGAAGAAAATGAGGACAGTTTGGGAGTGGACCTAGCTCCGATAGTTACCAATAGACCACAATCAATAATTGAAGCCTTGGGTAGTCAAGATAAAGACAAATAGATCAATGCAATCAATTCTGAGTTGGAATCCCTGGAGGCACATAATACCTGGAGAGTAGTATCATCAGATGAGATAATAAAAAACCCAAGAACAATATCTTTGAGGATGGTATTGCAGGAAAAGCTGGGTGAAGATGGTCAAGTTGTACGACATAAAGCGCGATTAGTTGCCCATAGATTTCAGCAATGCCCTGGCATAGATTTTTCAGAAACCTATAATCTTACAATCTCTTTTCCCGCAATTCACATGGTTCTCTCTAAGGCTGCAGTTAAAAACAAGGAGACAGTTCAACTTGATATTGTTACAGTATTTTTAGAGAGTAGGATTGAGGAACAAATATATCTACAATTACCAAAAAAGTTCCAGGTTTCACAAGAAGTAAAGATCAGACTACAAGAAAAGAAAGAGCTTGTTGGTACAACAAACACTATAGTGGAACTAAAGCACAGTCTCTATGGTTTGAAACAAGCTGGCTGCAATTGGTACAATACCTTGGAGGGACATTTTGTAAAGGAAATTCATATGGAAAGCTCGAAGTTTGAAGCTGGCATATACAGAACAAGCTCAGGTGCTACTATCATTGTACAGGTTAATGATATGCTTCTCATCAGAAGTAAAGAGGAAGTGACTTGGATGAAGTTAGCAATCAAAAAACGGTTCAAGGTAAAAGACCTTGGAAATGTGAAGTTCTTTCTGAGCATGCTTGTTGAGCGTAACAGAGCCAACTGTCAGATCTTTTTCAGCCAGGAAGCCTACATTGAGAAGGTACTTGCTCATTTTCAGATAGACAATTGCAAAGGATGCCTTACTCCTATGCATGCAAAACAGAAACTGCATCTCCTAACTGAAAACGAAGACTAAACCAATAAGCAAATATACCAGGAAGCAGTTAGTTCCCTCACCTATGCTTCAATCACAATAAGACTAGACCTCACCTATGCCAGTGGGATTGTTGGACAATTTGCCTCTAATCCAAGCTCACTTTATTGGTCAGCAGTTAAACGAATTTTACGATACTTAAGACACACTTCCAAATTTTGCCTTACTTTGGGTATGGGTGTCACGAATATGGCTTAGCGAGAAAAGGATTTTCACATGACACATGGTTATGAGTTACAGGTATGTTGTTGTTTCACACATATGACTCATTCGAGTCATATGATTTGTTTTGTGTGGTATTTGTGATATTTTCACACATAGCTCAAATATGAGTTATGGGAGTACACCTGGCGAGTATGCCTTGCGAGTATGCCTTGTAGGTAGGCCTTGCACATATGATTTATCTTTCACACATGACCTCATTATGAGGTCATGGGTTTCATGCATATGACTCAGTCGAGTCATATGACTTGTTTATTGTGTTATGATTGGTTTATAAGTTTTGCACATGACCTCGTTATGAGGTCATGGGTTTTGAGTATGTGATCACTTTGGTCACATGACTAGTTTGTTATGATTTGGTTTCACACATGTGACCACTTTGGGTCACATGACTACGGGTGGGAAGAATACTACATAAGGAGGCCGATGTGGCTGAGGAGAATAGGTTCTTCACGCTGTGTTCTAAGGACTTTTCCTACTTATTACTTTAACAAATCTAAAAACACTTTTACGATCTTTATGTTTATTGCAACGATATCGTTACGCCAGAGAGAACTCTTCATGCAGAAGAGTTAGAGAAAACTTACGATCGGCGTTTCCGATAGAAGACAAAGGTCTTGCACTATCAGTAATGTAAGCAGAGGCCTAGTGCTATCGTAAGATGAAGAAAGAAGAAGAAGAGAAATATCGTTCCCTATAGAGAGGAACTAACCATTCAAGGAGGGATCATTACAATGAGACACAACTGGAGTATTGGGGGAGTAAATAGAAAGTTTCAAAATGCTCCAATTGTGGTTTATGCAGATGCTGATTTCGCTGGTAAGATTGATGGGATGCGATCTACCAGTGGTTTTATTATATTAGACCAGTATGGGTCTATTATTCAATGGAAGTCGCAAAGGCAGAAGACTGTGGCAAAGTCAACTGCAGATACGGAAATTAATGCCACAACTTTAGGAGTTGAAGCTGGCATTTGGTTAGAAAGTTGACAAAGAGAACTGTATCAGGGAAGTCAAGAAGATAGAAAACCTCTAGTTTCTGTATTCAATGACAACTAAGCATGTATAGCAAGCTTAAAGAATGGTCAGTTTAAGCCTTCAACCCGACATGTGGGTGTGAAATACTTCTGGTTACAAGAGTTAGTAAACACAGGTGAGGTGGAAATTATATATATGAGAACTGATGAGATGGTAGCTGATGGGCTAACTAAGGGACTAGACAGGGAGAAACACTAGTATTTTGTTAAAATGTTATCACTTTCTAGTTAATGTATTTTTATTTTATTTTACTTTTTTTTGCTGAGAAATACAGAGACGATGAGATTAGGGAGAGTGATGGAGTAATCCCATCATGGAATAGTATTGGGATTGGAATAGATACGGCAAGGTCTATTACCCTGAGGGCAACACATAGGGTGGTGTGCACATGTGAGATGTCAGCCACTGCAAATTGTATTTAATGAAGCTTCATTCCTTCCTTTCTCTCGAGTTTTTCTCTCCGTACCTATCATCAAAGAAATACACTCTCCACTTCAATCATCGTTCCTGCTGCGGTGTACTCACACAAGTCCCATCATCGTTGATCAATCATTCCACTGTGCTACAACAATTCCCAATTAGATACAACAGAGAGTGAGAAATCAGAGGAGACCTCAACTCTAAATAAGGAGATGCAAAGGACTAGAGAACTCCCAACCTTAATAATACTGTGTGGTGACTTGAATAATAGGAGCAGTAATGGGGATGACACTGCTAATACAGGAAAATAAGGAGGAGGATCATCCAGGCTTAAATGGGTGTTAACCCTACACAAATGAAGAGCAGTCGATGTGTTTGCAGAAGTACTGGCATAAACCATTAAATGCCCAGCAGATGCATACTGATTTTTTGAAGTAAATACCAGTTGATGCGTCTACTATTAGTTAACCTGATGTGTAGATTACTTGGAATGTAAGTGCTGGATTTGGGATGATGATTGGGAACTTATCATCTATGAGCAGGGAAGAACTAAAGGGAATCAGGCCAGCCTGATAGTGGTGTGGTATCGGCATACAAGTGATAGCAGCCAAGGAGAAGAACA
>NW_003299103.1:589688-613626 GCF_000151645.1 Tuber melanosporum
GAAGTTCACGAAATGATCAGCATGAAAGATGGAGATGCATAGGAGAATGCAGTCCGAGAAGCAGGAAGGGATAAGGAGTAATAGCAGGAACAGGACCACCTAGACCGGTATAAGACAAAACCTGGAAAAATATTCTCTGAAAAGAAACCTGCGAACAAGAACCAACTAAAGGTAAAAAGAGAGAAACTATTTATAAAGGGAGGTGGTCCCTCCAGACAGCAAAAATAAGAATCAGAGCCAGAGAAACTGGCAAAGAAATCTACTGGAATAAGGGTAACAAGACTCTATGGAGTAGTATTACAGTTAACCAAACCTATACCTATACTGGTATTAAGAGACTACTATGGTAAGAAAGGTGGTAGACTAGAGTCTACCGAGTGGAGGTACTGTTGGTTAGGTATCTGAGTTGAACATGCTATGCTATACTGAGAAGTACATAGGTACTAGTAAGAAGTGGTGGTTACGCTACTCTGTAGGGTAACCTAAGTAGTCAATTTGGGAGTTATTCTGAATTGCTCAACAGTGGGTCCAGGTAGAGTTACCCTACCTTTGGACCAAAGTTACCCTGCCTTGAACTATGGGTTATCCTAATCTAGAGACAAGTTATACTACTTTGAAAGTAACTTGTTATGCACGACTTGGGAGGAAGTTGCTAGATTGTTTGTTACATGAAACTACATAGGATATTCTAATCACAGGTTCTTATAATCACTCCTGTACAATGAGTTGACCTCCAAATAAGCTATATCTTGAAGGTTTGGTAGCTATTACTTCCCTCCCATCCCATTATAATTTCTTAGTGCAATGGGCTACAGCCTTGAGAGTTGCTGTAAGCCTAGCAAAGGTCTTCAGGTAGAGATGCTCATGTAACTCCATATACTCTCACACCATCCATCCAACTGGAGGCAGTCCACAGAATGCATGAAGCTGTAGAGGTAAACCTGGAGAATGGTCTCTAGGTGGTTTCATGTAAAACGGACCAGAACTGACGGAGTAATACTACTTTCTTATTTAGAGATAGTATGTGAGGTTACTGGAGGCCTGTAGGTGAGGTAACCAAAGTCTTTTGCCCCAAAAGTGTAATAGTATTAGAGAATCATTAAGGACTCTGAGACACTAGTCTAAGGTCACAATAAGAGCTCCTTCTAGGTGGGTTGACTGTGGGTAGTGTCAATGGGTAGTCAACCACTGAAGGAGTCTATTGGGAGAGGTATATAGCTATTATCCAGAATGAAATCAAATACAGTAGAACTAGAGAGATGTTCTGAGACTGTAAATGCTTGTAGAAAGCAAAGTGCATATGGGTAGCAAGTTCAATACTTGGTATTGCATCCAATCAGACATGGCAGTTTGCTACTAATATCTCCATGACATGAATGGTTTTTACTTCTGCAGTTGCATTGTAGATGCAGCGGCTAAAATACTTCCACCCTGTCGATATGAGCAAACCATAGCACAGTCCAGTTCACTACAGAGAATCTTTAGTCCGACCCATTGAGGTTGCCTAGGTAGCCTAAGGGAGTTTGGTACATGCGAACACAGAGTAGTGATAGGGAGCAACTAGCAGTATATGAAATCTACTTAAGTATATGCAAGTTCTCCTCTAATCTGGCAATCAACTATCTAACAAGATCTGGACTTAATTGAGTAAAGCTGTGGCTTAACTATATTAAGTTTTACTGTTTTGTTTCTTCAAACTCTACTGTTGACACTTTGACATTTATTATATTAGTTCACATTTGCAGAAGAATTCATTTCTGTACAGTTGCAACCTCAGGATCCATCTTCCCAGAGGAAGCCCCCATTACAACAACAAAGTTCACATATACAAACTTCACCAAAGCCCATCAAGGAATCCCAGTAAACTCTCGATAAAAGAAAGCAGGCAGATAATTACACTCATTGTGGAAAAGGAGATCATGAGTTCAAGACCTACTGAGGACAAATTCTTGTATCTAGAATAAAGGTAGAGGACAGTCTAATGAAGACACGAGGCCCAGAACAGTAGCAGTAGTTCACCGTCTCAGAAAGATTTCTACTGCCCAATTTCCAAGAAGCAATAAACTCTAGGAACTAGGCGAAGATCAAGAAATAACTTTGATCATTGTATTAGTGAAGATAAAGACAGTATTCAGGTAGTCTAGAAGAGACATACTCTCTAAGAATTTAAAGTAATGGCAAAAGGTGACATCACGAAGAAGGAATCAACCTTGCAATAATGACCAGAGTAGGAGTATACACGTTCTTCTTGTTGCAAGTCAAGGGGATTAACAAAGAGCAATATCCACATGGGTGGCCCCTCTATGCTTTCCAAGTGCATATTACAAGCTTGTCCTTAATAATCTGATACATGTCCATAGGTGTAGTCTGGCATATAACCTGGAAACTGAAAGGTCTCTAATAAAGACCAAAACTTAGACAGGAAACAGACAGCACCAAGAGTACCTTAGGTGGTGATAGCAGGGCTAAGATAAAAGATCTAGAATAAAAGTGAAGCACATCGTTGATCTATACAAGGAATAGGTACAAGAGCTCTGGATCTTATCTTCAGATACTACTTCTTAGGTTCCGCACTGGTACTGAATGGAACTTGTTAAAATGAGAACACTGTCTATGATTAACCGAAAAGGGAGAACAAACCCGGAAAGGTTATCAAAGAGACAGCCTACCAGCGCAACATACACAGCTTTTGTTTCTAAGATATCTGTCTGATAGCAGAAACCCCTTATATTAGTTTCACAGGTAGTAAAAGTAGAAGATATGGGAACTCCTCAGCCAGAAGAAAAGACCGCAAGTTGTGGGCTGCCCAATATACCAAGAGAAACAGGTTTCTCCAGGGAGATATAAGTGGTCGAAACTGCCTGGACGTGGTAATAAAGATTTCAGTTGTTATCAAACTTCAGAGGTGCTGAAAAGACAGAATGGTGATTTGACACCTGACTCAACAAAATACACTTTTAGCACACCAAAACCTACAAGATGTAAGTATCCTGAGAGACATGCCTAAATCTATATTATAAATCCAAAATGTCAACATTATGAAATATAAGTGCTATTAGATTTAGGATCCACTGTATTTGTAATTAACAAAGAACTCATAAAGGAACCAAAAATTCCATTCAGAGAGAGACTAAATCCACTCAATATTCAAGGCTTTGATTGAGTATCAGCTCTATCAGTAGGAAAGTTTTAGATATATCATATTTTACTTGAAATAGGATGAACAAACACATGTCCGAAGTTGAGTATGAAATCGCAGTGGTAGGTGACTGTGGAATAATAATCCCTTTTAGGTGGTGTGGTTCAGAACACCCTCTATGCAATATTGGAGAGCAGATAAAGTAGGAATTGCAGGATCCTAAATGCATAACGGGCATGAAAGAAGATAACAAAGGAATTACATATATGTTCAAATACAACAAGAAAGTAGCTTGGGACAAAAATGCAATCCAAATAGGAAGAATTGGAGCCATTGAAGATCCTAAACAGATCAACTTCGATCCTGTCCCAAAATACTATTGGATATTTAAAAAGCTATTTCTCCGTCCAATTGCAGCAAAATTAACACCTTAAAGAACATTTGATCATGAAATTAACTTAGTAGAAGGAGCTAAATCCTCCTTGGGGCCCATTTATCCTCTGTCCAATAAACAACTTAAGTTGCTATAGGAATACCTTGATGATATATTACTTGAAGAAAAGATCACACAGAGCTAATCTCCTTCTGGGGCTCCAATTCGCTTTGCACTAAAAGTAGAGGGAAGACTACTACTAGTAGTAGACTATCGAAGCTTAAACAAGATAACTATCTTAATCAAGTATCTACTACCCTTAACGTGGGATTTGCATAATAGTATAGTAGCAGCTAGCATCATTTCCAAAGATAATTTGAAAAATAGTTACAATCTCATCTGAATCAAGGAGGGGGATGAATGGAAAACCACCTTCTGATTATGTTATAGACATTATGAATATAGAGTCATGACATTCAAATTAGCCAATGTTCCAGTGATGTTTCCTGACATGATAAATAAGGTTCTTCGGGAATTTCTATACCATAGAGTTGTATGTTGTTTGAACAACATTCTCATATCTTCTAGAAATGAAAAGAAACCTATTGCGTTAATAGCACAAATGATACAAGGATGAGGAGACTTTCAGCTCGCTATTTCAATCAAGAAATACTTCTTCAACATTAAGGAAATGGAATTCTTAGCTACATGATTGCTGTCGATAGGGTATTTATGAGGACCCAAAAGGTAGATTCAGTATTAAACTGAAAGTTATCTACATCAGTCAAAGAGGTTCAGATATTCCCAGAATTTGCGAACTTTAGCTGGCATTTTATAAGAAGCTTTTTCAAGATTTGTGCTCCAATTACAGAGCCATTGAAATGTGATCCAAGAAGGTTCAGGTGGAGCCCAGAACAGGCAACAGCCTTTCAGGAACTTAAGTAAAGGTTTACTTGGACCCTAATTTTACAATATATGTTCCCAAAAAGGGAAACAGTGGTGGAAATGGATGCTACCAATTTCACTTTAAGTTGCATACCTTCTCAATTTGTAGAAAAAAGACTACAGTATGTAGCTTTCCATTCCCACAAACTAAATTGCGCAGAGCAAAATTATGCCATCTACAATAAAGAACTACTAGCAATATTGGAAGTATTCAAATAATAGCGCCAATACTTGGTGGGAACTGAAAAATCAATAAATGTATCTACTGATCACTAAAACCTCCAATATTTCCTCATGTTAAAAGTATAGAGCAGGTGCTAAACCTGTTGGGCTCAGAAGTTAGTAGATTACAAGTTTCAAACATTTTGCTGCCAAGGTACAAGAGGAGGCAATCCTGATGTATTCAGTCGAAGGCTAGAGTATTGTGAATGGACAAAATCAACTGCGATTTCACAGAGGAAAATCTTCAGCAATAACAACCACACTCACCTATCAATCCACTATCATGAAAACCAAAAAAAAAATTAAAAGATGTAAATACATAGTAGAAATTAATATTTGGTATACCAATCTATCAGCCTTAATAATTGCCTCTATTCTATCCACTATTGATCCAGCAAAAGTATCAAAAACCTTTAGGTTAAGAATTTTCCAACAATAAGTAATGGCCTCTACTATTGCCTTCTTGACCACATTGACATCACACTTTATAAGATATAGCTCAGGGTAGTGCTTGTAAAGCTTACCTTTCACCAGAGACCAAATAATTTCAATTGGATTGAGATCTGGTAAATAGGCAGGAATTTCCATTAGTGTAATTCCCTGCCCTCTGAGCCATCTCCTAAAAGGCAAGTGAGTCTTAGCATTGTCAATGATAAAAAATACCTCTTCTTCTCCAGCCTTTTCTCTGATATTCTCCTATATTTCTAGAAAGTTATAATAATCATAAACATCAATAATTGACTTCCCAGTAACTCCACCCCTAGCGGAAGAAGGATCAGGAAAAACAGGCAAAAAATGACTTGAGTTTGACTATAAAAACAACCAGTCATCATCTGGCTAATTGCTCTCTCCCCTCTCCTAGCCTTAGGTTTAACAGAATCTTTATTCTATTTCTCATATGGGTATCTGAAAACCCATTTTCTCCTCTTTCCTGCTCCCCTTTCTACAGCTACCTAATCCTCCCACATTGCCTTCCTTCTCCACATCTCCTTTGTCTAATGCCTATGAGTGAATGCCCATTCCAACCTCTCTTGAGCGAGATCATCATCTAAATAAACTCTCTCTTGTACCATCCACTTTCTAAGAAGCCTTTTTTCAAGTCTTCTCCTTACTGTCCTACTAGTAGCATTGGGGGCAACTTGCTCAGCAATGTCAGAATAGATAGTATGGCGATTGTTAAGAGCTTTCGCAACTATAGCATTATCCTGTAACTTGGTAGTTTTAGGATATCTTCCTCTACCCATATTCTCCTTGCCCTCATGATGTTCCTTTGCAATTGTGGCTCTGACAATCATGTAGAAGATATTAAGGTAGTGGGAAATTTGCTGATATCTCCTCTGAGGTTCATGTAACCTGAGAATCCTCCCTCTGGTAAACTCAGAGACATGTGTAGAGGGAATAGGTTTTTTGACATGACTGCAAAGAATAGGAGGCATATTTTATTGAAAAAATGAATTGAGCAGAATTGTTTCTTCTTAGTTAACTTAGAGCAATTTCTTTAGGTACTATTGAGAGTTCAGGGTGATAAAGAGGTGTGGGTTGCCACCAATTGTTGAATTGCTGTTAATTCTGTTAATGTACAATACTATTCTGAGAAGAGAGCTGTACATTATGAATATTTGATATTGAAGCCCAAACATTTCCAAGTCTGTTCAGTAGCGAGAACTGTGGAAAGGGAAATTTAAGTATGCATAATAGCAGGTGACACAGCAGATGATATAAGCACAGGTGATATACAGGAAGCAGCCAATTGGTATGATTCGGACTACATAATTTGAGTAAAATGATTAGACGTCAGAGCATGGTTACCAACTAATGATTCAAGGATGGCAGTGGACCAAGATCTTGACACCATGCAGGAAGATATAGCCTTAGTACGAGGACAGCTAATTGTTGGAACCAGTATCACAATTGTGCTACCACTCGCAACCTAAGGGCAGATTGCTCCTAGAAGTGTGTTAGCCATCTAAAGTGGTATTTCTACCCGTACTAGTGTAATCGATACGGATTATACCAGTAAACTCAAAGTGTTACTATTTAAACATCTAGATACAGACTATCGTATTACAGCTGGCGATCAAATCGCTCAGCTTGTGATAGAAAAAATTAACGCTGCTGATATGATGGAAATGGACAATGTAGAGGATACTGAATGCGACATGTCAGGATTTGGCAGCACAGACATCGCAACAAGAGCTATATCTATCCCAGAATTGAAACTGGTAGTTAGCCTACTATATGTATAAATTGACCAAAATATACAGTAGCATGATGCAACCAAAGTAGCTGAACGAACTATTATAACTAGTGCTATACTAGCACATAAAGAATTAAAGAAATTCAAGTTCAAATTCTTGGAGTAAATCTTGAATACCATTCCAGGTGATAATGAATAGCAAAAAAAAAAAGATATTGAGTTGGCAAAACTAGGAGACAATGGCAAATCTTTCCCAAAAGACTGGACCCTATCCGACAAGTTCCTTTACTACAAGCATAGACTATTTGTACCGAAAGACGAGGACATTTATACAACAATAGCCGAAGAGTACCACAAGGCTAAAATAGCTGGTCACTGTGGGCAAGAAAAAACCCTCAAGATAATTATGAGAGACTTTTATTGGAAAGGCCTGGCCAATTCGGTAAACAATTATGTACTATTGTATAAAGATTGTCAATAAAGCAAATCCCCACCATATACAAAATATGGTCTACTACAACCACTGTCCATATCTTATGCAGCATTTGCATCAATATCCATTGACTTTATAACACAATTACTACAAAGTCAAGGTTGCACCAAAATTATTGTAGTGGTTGACCGGTTTACAAAAATTGCCCACTTCATTAAATTAGAAGGGAGAGCCACCATGAAAGATGTGACTACAGTCTTAATAAAAGAAATCTGGAAGCTATATAGCTTACTAGCAGAAATAATCTTCGATATGCATTCGTAGTTTCCTGGAGAATTCTGAAAATTCCTGTGCAAAATATTGAATATAAAAAGAAGAATATCTACAAAATAACACCTACAAACAGGCGGATAAAAGGAGCGAACGAAGCAAGTGCTGGGAGGTTAGATGCAAAGTTTTGTCAACTATTATCAGGTTGACTGGTACTAATTACTACCTCTGGCCGAACATGCCTACAATAAGTTAGCAACTAATATACACAGAATGACCCCATTCAACACAAACTATGGATTTTATCCACAGACAGAATAGAGGAAGAAATGGGAGACTCAAAATCCAGGAGCTACACTTTATGCGAACTGCATCAGCAAAGGTTTACCCTGCGTCGGGTGTGTCAGCCTAGTATCTTAACACACATCATGTACCATCCACATCCCCTGCGTCCTAAGTGTCTGGAGTTGCATCACAACACCCTGCCTGTCATGTGCGTCCTATGTTGCTACGCTCTGTTTCTTTACGCCCTGTTCCTCTAGGCGCTCGCTACCAGGTTGCTTGAACCTCCTGATGACGTGCTGTATGCCCCCTACCCTTATGCCCTGTCATGGTAGAACTCCCCTCACATTGCCCAGCACCTAAGTTCTGACGCTTTGCTTGTGTCCTTTGCTCTCTGGAGGGCACTATGCATCACTGCCCTTGGTTACACTGCGTCTTGTTCCCCAGGTACATTCTCTGATGCCCTCTGACCCACCCGTGAACTCCATTTCCCACTCTCAATGTAACTATCTCGACCTCCCCTCTCAATTACGTCCTGGCATCTCATTGTTGTTCCCACATAACCATGAGATCACAACAAGATGACACCAATTCGAGTTCATCTGCTAGTGGTTTCTCTGTTACATTCTCTCGACATCTGATGTCTATCCCATAAGTGTTCTTGCATCCTTTGCCACTGATAGCCATCCGGAGATCTTTAGGCCCTAGTATCTACACTGATACTCATCATTTTTGATATCACTACTTCCTTAATTCTCTAGTTAAAATCTCGATTCCATGTACTTTAGTTTAAATATTACTCTTCTATTATTTCTACGCAACCCCCACAGCCTTGCGCACCCTGCACCCTATGTTATCTTCGTCTCAACCACGTCCTGGTATCGAGATATACGCAATTATAATACTCACAAAATTGTGGAAATTTCATCCGACACTGTTGCTCGATGTCAGAGTACTGACATTGGGTGAAATCTCCTCTTTTTTCACTTACACGCTTGAAATGTCTTCACAGATTAACGGTGGCCCCCAGAGTGCAACATCCGAGTTTGTCGAGGTGGCGCAGTTTGTTCTGCTGATTTTTCAATAGATCTTATTGAATGTCCTTAAATCTATCCAACTGTTAATGAGCAATTGGCCGTCCGCCTCTGGGATTAGATGTGCTAGGCCGAAAATAGTCTCAATGTCCACTACCGTAAACCTCCGAGGATCCAGCGTTTTCAGCAGCTCTACAGTGACACGATCATGTAACTCTGATGGGTGTCGAGAGTTCAGTGCATTCAACACCTGAACACCCGCTAGATAGTAGACTATATCATGGTACTGGTAGTCATAGAGCTTGAATCATACAATGGGTTTCCCAGATAGACAGCCCCGTAGTACACCATACATTTGCTTCTGACCAATCTGTATCCAAACCCAATCGTTACGACCTGCTCAGTTTCGGAAGAGCTTGGTACCCATACATCACGCCAAGTTGATGTCATAAACATTGGTTTCCTCGAACGCTAGAACTGGAATTTCAAGTTTCATTAATTATTCAACAGGGAGGCATCAAAGTATTCTGCGATCTTCAGACAAGCGGCACTCAAAGGGCAGGCTCTGCCGGCTATATCGAACCAATTCAATATACATATTGTCGCTCGAGATGCCCAAGGCTTTGCACAAATAACTGAGGTAGGTAATATCTCCAAGAAGACCCTTGAGAGCCCAACGGTGTGTCAGTTGCTAGGATTCTGTACTCATTTTGTCCAAAAGATCCATGACAGCTCCAGAACTTCACACAGCATCTAGGTTCAAAAGTCTTATTTGGATCACGTGGTATCAACCATAACTCTGGAGGATCTGCCATGCAGCATCATTTTTATTCGAATATCGCCATCCGTCCTTTATCGGCTCATTATGCACTAACTTGCCAAACTCAGTAGAATACTGCAGAATGTTGCCAAACTGGTACCTATGGTTGCCAAAGTGACAAACTAGATTTATCTTCATAAAGTTGAAATGAGACTCCGCTTGTATCAATTCAATGCGTTGGTCACTCTCATCTTCCCAGTACTGCTCCTGCATCCAGGACCGCTTAGATCTAGCCACAGATTGATCTACCAGCATTCTTCGATGTCATAACTCTGTTCACTAGTCTTGAATCTTTGCCCATGTCTGTTTAGACATTCTCAACTCCAAGAAGATATCCTTTCTCAAGTGAAACAGATTAAGATATTGATCCATATAATCCACTATCTCATATATATGGCTCCGGTATTGTGCCATTAGACTGAAATCTAGTAATGAATGGATACAGGCAAG
Organism: Tuber melanosporum; assembly: GCF_000151645.1. Taxonomy (NCBI): domain Eukaryota; kingdom Fungi; phylum Ascomycota; class Pezizomycetes; order Pezizales; family Tuberaceae; genus Tuber; species Tuber melanosporum. Next base: position 599,854 of record NW_003299103.1, read on the forward strand.
TACTCGTTTGAAGGGTAGGTGTTGCATACTATCAGGCCATCTCAAGGCCACAGCCAGAACTCCCAAAAGACAATGTCCCTAGTTTCTCATCTCCTTTTCTTGCCACTGGGTAACCTCACAGTATGCTTTGCTGGGTACAAAGAATCTAGGGTATGGAGGTAAAGTTTTCCAGGCGTCATTAAACACCTGCAGCCTTGCATATTTCTTAAGAAATCCCTGAACCCAATCCATCATGTACTTGAATAGTTCGAGATAAACAGTGTGGAGCAGATCTGGCTAGTGTAGGCCAGTGGGTAAAATGCATGATAGTCCATCAAAAATATTTTGCCTCATCTTGATAGCGAGACCATCCAACATGGTGTAGACATTGTCCAATGTGCACTTTCAAGAGCCCTCCTGAACTTCTTGTTCCTAGCGCTTTTATCTCACATAATCTCTCGCTGCATACCTGACCCGAGTGTTGGATCCTAACATATCTGCAGGTGTCTCACATTTGGGTTAGGCAATGGATTTTACCTCATTTAGTGCAACGTTTTCCATATGGCCTGCAATCTATGCTGCGAGAATAGGGAAACATGTCTGTATTTTTCTATCTGCACAGTCAATTGTCGTACCATCGAGTGCAGCCTCTTGCAAGGGCTTAAATAGGAGCTCAAATACAGCTTGTAGTATGTCGGTATTGATTTGTCTCTGTAGTTCATTTATGGAAGACTGCTAGAGCTTGTACAAGACGGACAACAGCGCCAGAAGCAGAACTGCCATTGATCCAGGTCACTTACGGATGATTGACGGAAGATTTCCAACAGTAATATACACTGACCATGCCTTCTTGTCACCAGAGAAGTTGGTGAGATGCATTTGATCTAATATTACAATAATCAGAACCCCCGTCGCGCCATGTTGAAGTATTTCCTGTAATGGGTTAACCTCTATTTCTGTCAAAAAGGGTGCAATTGCTGTTGGCGGAGTACTTGAACATCCCACCACTAGTCCGCTGTATGCATTTCTGCATATATTCTTTCTCCATTGGGATTGTATTCATGTCACGGTATGTAAACAAAATCATCTGCATAGGCTCTTTGACGAAGAAGATATAAGACAAAGTCTAGAATATTACAGTAAATAAATAGTAATATTCTTGCACCATCCTCAACCTGCACCTCAAACTAATATAGATATAAGCTATACGGATCTAGTAAGCAGAGGTGGTTCTCGAGTATATGCATCGAACTATAGCCAATATTTGCCACATTACCGTGGCTACTTGCAAAGTATTCAGTAATCTGTGCCTTGGATACCTTGCTTTGTATGAACTAAGATGTAAGTTTGAAATCGTACATGCTATCAAATAGTGCCCATGAGTACTCACACAGATCTCCGTGTTCTTCAGCAAATCCCCTCATGTCTCCAATAGATCCCCCATATGGGAATAAGACTCAGGTTCACTGGGTACCGAAGGAGCATCGACTAAATTCAGTGATTCTGTGTCAAACTCCTGTGCAACCCCATCATTAGTGGTGTCTAGTTAGCAGGTGATGGGATCAGGGTCGGATGTATAATCAGGATCAGGCTGATTGTTCTCGTGGCCCAGGGTGTCATAAGGCAATCAGTGGGATTCAGTGTCCTGGATATTCTTCGACGAAGATGTACTCTGGATGTGGAATGCAAGGAGAGCGCTGACATCCACATGTGCAGTTCGCAGATATCATTCTTACGGGCCAGGAAGGACATACTTTCAGCAATAAAATAAACCTTTGGTAGACACTGCAGGACTAAGGTTAGTGGATTTAGAGAAGCCTGTTTGTATGATGAGGTGTAAGTAGAAGGCTTACTATTCCATGTGTAGATTTGGATATCAGCTAAAACCAAATTCGAATGACCCAAGATGTAGCTAGTGGTCAATTCGGTTTAGCATATGGTTTGCATGCATCATATGTGTTCGACTGTTCCTTTTTGTTATACAGTTTCATAAGTACTTGGACTTTGTTATCCGGTTCATGAGCTCATAGACTGGAGACGTCCTGCTTTTCAGTTCACAGGTGTAAGATGTCATATTTTCAACAAAAAATACAGGGGGTGCGGAGATGTCTGGCATACTTGGACCCCAGATTACGCACTAATATTGAAAATATTTCAGGGCAGCTTGAATGTCAGGGACTGAGCTTGGATATTTAAACTGAATTAATTATGACCAAAGGAAGGTCATATCAGTCATGCCAGAAAAAATATCCACAATATTCACGACATCTACCACGCTTACAATATCAACACTCAGAACAAACCAGAAGACATCACATAAAACAATAAAAACATGCAATACATCTACTCATCAAATGCTCCATAGGGACATATGACTCTGCCGGAACCTGTCTACCAGCTTCCAGCCATTGCTATTGTTCGAGAGATTATGCCTGCAAGAGCCAGTAACTAAAAAATCAGCATGTATAAGATATTGTTTAACTTTACTTCAGATAATACTGGCAGACAGCTCTATATGGCGCGGCGAAATACTATCAAAGACCAAATGTTAGCAAGGAACTTTACCCATAGTAACACATTCCTGAATGCTGATTTCAGCGAGATTTTTCAGGACATGAGGGAAATACATCCTGCCTGCGATTGTCTTATAACAGTGGGGGCTAGGGATATGCCCCAGAGGTGACAGATCAGTACACCCCCCCTCTCGGGTAAATAGCTTTGTTTTCTTGCACACCCCATTAGGATATAAGATGTTAAACATCCTCACCCAAACCTCTTGTCCTGGACCTATCAGTCCCCCCTCAGCCTCCTCCCTCCACCTCTTTATTCCTCACTAATATCCCTCATCAATATCCTACTTCTATCTCCAACTCTGTCGCATTAACATCTCTTATTTGTCCTCCCCCACAAGCTGCAAAGTACCATTTTTTAAAAAAAAAAAAAAAGAATTTCCCATCTACCTATTTCAGTGATATTATTTTTCAAAAACACCCCTCCCTCCAAATAGAGAAACAATGCCACATGAGCCGCGAAGACTCCCAGCGCCAGTGACCAAGTATGCTCCATCCAACCATTAACTACTGACACTAAGAATTATTAACATATCCCTTTTTATCTAGATATTCTGCTGCTGAGCTCCCTGAAAGCGACACGAGGAGAGGCAAGGATCAAACTCGGCCGTTGGGTACTGGTCACAGACTGGCTATGCCAGGCAAGTATGCAATCACCTCCATTTGTCATCATAGGTGCCCTGACCTGAAGCTAACCTTTTGTGAACAGTGATGCAAGCCCGAAGGTAGAGGAGAGGCCGTCTTTTTGACATGATGGTCGAAGACTGCAAGTAAGAAAAAATCCTAAGCTACATGCATTTGCAGGAATAAGTTTAACTAACTCTCCTACTTCAAACAGTGGGTGCTATGATGACATTACATATGCTAAAAGCTGGTGTATGTTCAAGAATCATCGCGCCACCACTGCTCCTTATCAGAGGTGGCACAAGGACCTTCTGAGCTTACATGACAGTGTGCTCGTTGGACCCCCGCCACCTGACCAACTCCCAATTGGAGTAGGTCCTAATTATAGCCAGCTCTCTTTCCCCCATCACTGCCCTAATTAAGCTGGTTGAAGATGAGTACCAGGCCAACAACGTCATGGCAGTCGAACATCATCGGAGGATCTTTGTCAGGGACATGGCCAAGAAACTTGAGACGATGAATGAGTATCGTCTCGCAGAGCAGGCTGTACTGGTAGAGGTCCAAGAACCTGCGAGTAAGTGTTCTCATTCATTTACATTCTGCTATATTCGTGATAACTTATTTTATCAGTGGATCAACCCAATTGGTCCTCTCCATATTGCTCATGGGCAATACGGAGAAATATAGTTTGGCAGACGGAGGCATCTCAGGGAGGGCACCCATTCCTTGGCGACTCCTGGCGTGTCGCAGACTCTGACTGGGGAATCACCTGGGGTGTCATAGTATCACCGAGCATAAAATATTTGCTCAGGGTAGTCAAGGACCAAAGAGTGGAGCAGGCCATCAGGTGCACCCGATATCTTATCAGGGTGGTGGGTGACGATGAATGATCACTTCATTGCGTGCCTGGGGTGCCTCTCCTACTCCCAGAGCTCATCTTTTTATATACAGATGATAATGTCGGCTTGTGGATCCTCGCCAATAGTGGTGAAGATCCACTTGACCTTATGGTCCTAGAGCACTATCAGGGGGAGGCCTGAGCTCAGCCCCTAGAGCCTGCCAACTGCTAATACCCATTTTTCGACTGCAAGGTCTGGGATCGCCATTAGCAAGCAGGAGATATTGGGGGAGCCATTGAGGCGGAGGAGGACCAGGAGAACAAGGAAGACAAGGAGGAGCAGGAGGAGCAAGAGAAGTAGGAGGAGGTGGTACTGGAGCTGCGTTCTCCCCGGTACCAGGGCGCACCACAAATTATTGTTGAGGTAGTAAGCTTCTAAACATTCACATCCAGAACCATTGTCTGTAGCTAATAATATATATAGGATGAAGACTCATTCACCCCTGGCCCATCAAGACCCTGTCGCACCGCCCATCCTGACTCTGGGCATGTAGCAGCAACCGTGATTGAAGATGTAAGTTCCTAATCATCACAAACTTTCAACTAATACGTTGATTATTATCTATATCTAATAATATACATCGGATGAAGTCCTGTTCACTCCCGACCCCTCAAGTTGCCACCCCTCCACCAACCCAGACTGACAGCCTTCGGCTCCATCTGAACTGGAGAAGCTCCGATCTATGACACAGCTTGTCTGAGAGAACTACTAGATGGCAGAGTACCTCCAAACCCCCCGACCCCAGGTCAGACTCCGTCATGGACACGATGGGGTTAACGACACCTTTTCTACACTTTTTTCTGTGAGTAGTGCTGAAGGAACGACTCCTACCCCCCCATCAATTCCCCCTACTATTCTACCAGTGTGCACCCCCATCCTATAACCCCCATTCCTACCCTGGCACCCCCTTCAACATCTGTGACTATGACTACTCTGCCGGCTTCTCCGAACCCCAGTCCTACTCTTGGTTCTCCTCCGACCTCTGTAACTACAACTGACAGCCTGGCACCGTCCACCCCCAGTCCTACTCTGGCACCTCTCCCAACTTGTGTGGTTACAACCAATCTTCCGACTGCCATCACCTCACCTGCACCCCAAGATTCACTGGTACCTGGCTCTCCTGATTCTCGCTCTCATGTGGCTGATGAAACACCAACACCCCGTGGCAGTAGCAGACATCGGACTGCTACAGGGTGATACTAGATTTACTGTGTTTTCCTCCATTTCTCTGTTTTTGTTTTGCTTTCTCAGGTTCCTTTTTGTTGCTTTGCTTTTTCAAGTTTCTTTTCTTTACTTTGCTTTTTCAGGTTCCCTTTTGCTGTTTTGCCTTTAGATTCTCAATGACTGTGTAGGATTTTCACACCGGGGTGCATTTCTTAGCTGACGATTAATCGTGATAGTAATACTACCATTTCACCTCCTTACATCTATTTTACATATTCCTTACTGGCCCGACATAGTATGAAAGCAGTAGTGGCCGTCATGATTCCCCTCCTCAGACCGTACTCGAATATTGCTAGCGTATTGAATTGATGAATTCGGTACATCTCACATTCCTAGTCCAGAACTGGCCTGGCATCGGGCAGCTGTCCTGTTAATTGGGTTAGTAGTTTTAAACGAATATCCCTTTTCAACGTGTGGAGATGAGGTTAGATAACTCTAACCCATTTTGGGTGTGCGTGTGTTTCGCGAGAAATAGTTTCACTAACTGACTCTATTTATAGCTAGATCATACTAAGACTTCTACCTTAGTAGCACCTACATTTCCCCTACTCTACACATGTGTGAGTCTTGAACCTCCTGATATTTGGGAACCTGAGATATGGATCATGAACACAAAGTTCAAGTTGAATATTCAAAAAGAACTAGATATCATTGAGGCTCAGGTTGTGCTATATAATTCGCTGCGGAGAGACATTTACTGCTCCTAATGCTTTAATGCTCTAATCCTGGGCCCGTGATAACCCGGAATGTCTTGATCATAAACATAATATTGAACGCTCACGAGAGGTCATTTTACAAGGGAATCCAATACCGAGTAATAGTTGATGATTACCCCACCCCTAACCCCCAGCCTAAGGCCAAGCGTATAAGATCTACCACATTGAATTCAATATCAGCAAACTAGACAAACTCTAAACCTACCATATAGCAGACTCGAGATTCATACAGTTTGTATCCTGAATACTCACTTACCTGACATTCACTAACCTGTTATAAGATGCATAAACAACATCTAAACAAGACATGCAGTCCGCCAATTCCCCAGGTGGGAAATCTGAATGGAGGTAGACATGACGCTCGACGCGACAGAATGGAATCAGGAAGTGGATATTAGCAGCACAACTGAACGACTATAGTAGCTCCCTGAACACACTATCGAACCACCAGTCATCACGTCGAACCCCATCTTCTCCACTAATTGCATGCATGCAACTAGGAAAACCTCTAAAACGCCCTCAGAACACTACCATACAGACCACAGTGTATACCGAACCTGAGATAAATCCTTCAGGATAAATAGCTATGGAAACACTTTATCTTAGCGAGGATTGCAGCAATGAATACTAAAACTGGCAGGCTTCAGAAAAAATGGAATCGGATACCAAACCCAATCCTGAAGATATTAATATTCCCAACTGTATTGGGCTACCAGGGCCTGATTAGTCTCAAGCACCCAACAGAGAGCAAAATAATCGCACACTGACGGTCCGAATTTCCACCATGTCCAGAACACAACACACCAATCCTGCATGGAGGACACCAGAGCCTTGTGGGTGAATAATTAGCAGCAGGCCCTACAGTCCTGCCGTATTTCCATCATCAAGCATTCCACGATTTTCATCACCACTAGGTGGTGGGAGTGATCTTATGTCTGATGTCAGGAGGTCTAGTCCTGCCGGTTGCCCTGCCACGCTGCGGCAGGATGACTTGTTATCAAATAAGTTACAGCGTAACCTAGTAACAAGAGTAGTAGGGGCAATATTAAGCTTAGCAAAGTCACTCATTCTGGTATATACACTGTTCATGGACCCACTCCCAAATGCTGTTACATTGACCAGTCACGTGCTCAAAGTCTGGCAGGACAAGGTGGAAGGGCAGAGATATACTGAAGATGTTAGACTGTCAGAGTAGTCTATATATGAGTTAAGCCCTCTCGGCCAGGCGTGATGTCGCGCAGTTTACACTACAAACAAAGATACACCAAAAATACTCAGGGTTGTGATCTCAGTTCATATATAAGGTAAAGAATCAAATTGTCAAGTTATACAAACTACTGGAGGATCTGACAGTGATAGTGCATAGAGTAGATTATCTACTGGAATAAGATAGGTTTATGTGCAACCCAAAAGAGTATGAGGTTTATTTACACCTGGTAACAACCCCATAGTAACTACTACTAATCATGAATAACTACGACGCAGAACCTGATATTGTGCTTCACTGTGCCAAGAATTCTAGAGGCAATTTACGGTAAGTATTTCATGGGGAAGAAAATGCGTGGGATTGTTGATCCTGCATTTCTTGGGCGGATCAATAGCACTATGATCTGCTTGACGTGTGCCATAATCTGTCATATACTGCGGGTTTGGAAATTGGAAATCTATCACAAGCCAAGAGACTTCAAGCCTGAGGCAGTTGGAGGTAAGATTCCAGCACTCTCGTAATACGTGATTCGCGGCCAAGCCACTAACTTATCACTAGATACCAAAGGCATTTTTGCATGGCAGACAATAACATGGACAAAGTGCCTACAGGGGGTCCAGGACACGATTGTCAAATACATACGGTGGACAATCTAGAAGAGAGTTGAGCAGATTCACAGTGTGCAGCAAGACTACCGTGAGGGGTATGATGATAACTGGGGTGCTCTCAGCGCAGAGCTCAAGGGTTGAATAAGTGACCAAATGTCCTGACTGCGTGTACTACGTCAGACCAGGCTGGACTGTTTTGCCCTGGAGAAGCGCTGGGAAAGTCCAGTACAGTCATAGGAAACAGACAAATCGTTTGATTATAGCCAGACGTCAATTGCCCAGGCACTGGGGCTTCTGGTCCCAGATCTGGTAAGTCCTAAACATTCGATAGAGGAGAGATTTAGATTGATAACTAGGAGCCTGATGAGTCCTTCTCGGCCTAGTCGCCTGTCGATTAGCCTCAACAAATCTGAGGAAAGCCAAGCACCACTGGCAGGATTCAGTGATCAGCAGCCAGATATTAATGATAAGGAGCTCAGTTAGAGTCACTCAGGTAATTAATGAGAATTACAGATGTGTAAACATCACTTTTAATAGATTTATATTTCCGGCTGAGCTGATATGCAGCATCGACAGTAAAGAGTGAATAGTAGATGAATGGAGACATATATGAAAGGAAAATTGCATGCAATATTCAACTGTACTAGTAGAATTAAGCGCGACCATGACGTAATACATAAATATATCTGCAGGAAGGCGGGAGGATTACAGGAAAGGGGGTAGAGCTGGGGACAGGTTAGGAAGAATTTGGCACATGCTAAAGGCATCTAGAAGTTGTCCAGATAACCAATAATACAAACAGGATAAGAATGCTGGGGCAAGGCGAATGTTCCGGCGAGGTGAGTTGTAGGGAGAAAGACTCCGGACATAGAGGGAGAACATCATGGTATCTAGATAGTACAGAAGGGCGGGGTGGTCCAGATATTTGAATGCAAGTCACATAATATCATGTTGGAAAAGGCAAGCTGGGGATGTAGTCCAGATAGAACGCCGGTAGAACAATATTATCCTGACGCAAGTAACCCGATCAGACATCGTCCAGAGGCAGGCAAGCAAGGTCTGATATCGACCGGACACATGTTTGGAGGATCAGAGGTTGTCCAGATGCAAATGCCAGGGTGTGGGGCATTGTCGAGACACAGAGGATGTAGGAGTCGGTGTCAGGACGTTTTCAGGATGTGGTTTGAGATGCAAGGAAAGTCAGGACACACAGGATGCACAGGACACAGGTAATTATTTTTAATGATATGGATAAAGACAATCCATGAGCAAACAAGGCAATCACTCCAACTGACACGAGAGGCTATGGCCAGATACTATAATAGGAAGGACAAGCAACAACATGAATTCAAAATTGGCAATAAAGTAATATTAAAGGTAACAGAATATTCATATACATTGGAAGTCAAAGAAACTCAGTCCAAAATTATATAGACCATTCATAATCTTAGAGAATTGAGAAAATTGTACCTTCAAACTCAATATTTCAGATCAATAGAACATACACCCAGTCTTTCATGTGTTCCTATTAGAACCTTACAGGAAGTCGGTATGTGCAGACTGACAACAACCTACATGGAGCCCGAGGATATGAATGGTGACTATCAATAGGAAATAGAAAAAATAGTAATGAGCAAGATACGCTCTTAACAAAGGAGAGTATGTAGTCACTACCAAGTGGTACACCAACTGTGGTATATTGTCAAATAGCAAGGTTGTTTCGAAGACGAGAATACCTGAGAGCCAGCAACAGGCATGCATAATGTGACGGAAATGGTGGAAGATTTTCACTGTAATAATGTGGAAATGACGCAGCTGGAAGAGGAAGGAGAATGAGGAAAAGGTTTTCCAATCGAGGCCAAGCAAACAAGAAAGGTTTTTTACCCAGTTCTCATTAGGTCCTAAAGGAGTTAATGTTTAAGGTTTAATAATTAACTTTTTCAATTTAAAGTTTAAATTTTTAAATTTGTATCCAAAAGGTATTTGAGATGAAGCCTTAAGAGGAGGGAGCTCATGTTAGGAATACCAGGATCCAATACCTAGGAAAAACCCTAAGTAGGGTAACCCTACTTGGAATCAGAATCTCTGGTTTCCAAAACCCCTATCTAGATACCTTACAGGGCCTGCACATCATAATATATATCAATTTCAGTTGCCTCCTCTGACTTTAATGCTACAAGATTGAATGTGAAAGAATAACACCATATACATCGCTGCTGCCTATCCGACCGGGTCTCGTTCATAGGACATATGAGAGGGTACCTTGGACTAGGTCTGAGAATTAGAATGGAGCAAATCCGTCAAGTACTTAGAATATTACTAGGCTTCAAAGATGTGACCTCTTTGGCATAAGCTGTTGGTAACGGGACATTTTTGCACTAAGATATGGTATTGAATGATAAAGGATCTCAATGGGAGACCAATATATTCACACTCAACATATAATAACCAGATTAATCTAGAATTCCAAGGTATACTATCAGTGAAGCCAGTGGACCTCATGCATTGTTACAACTGTGTCCAGGAATACACTTTAGTTGTGGGAATAATTTCCAATACTAGAAAGGTGATTAAAATCCTGTTACTCATAGCAACTAAGAGTTGCCAACTGAGGAATTATCTGTCAATCCGGTAGAATAACTTCCTGTGAATTAGTAGGAAAACTTGAGCAAGATATCTGCTGCTTGGATATGGAGCTATGGAGGTTGGAAGTCAGGCAATCCAGGAAGGTTGCAATTATGACTACCTTCTCTGGTACAACCCGCAGATATATCTGATCATTTCATTAATGATAGAAACAATTCGGGCCAGCTCTGTTTGACTTGAGAACTAGGCCATAGGTCTAAAGCCTTTAATAATTGGTTAATTACTATTGGAAATAGCATGGTTCCTGTTTAGCTATATTGTAATTACTGAAAAGGGTGTAGTGATTTTCAGAATCTCTGGGTGTTCGTACCTTGGAAGAATACCTGATATTACGAGTTATAATTGAAGTGGTACATAAGATGTATAATAGATAGATCTAGTCCGTGAATAATCAGCTAAGGAATAAACATATCACAGTGACTTCTAACCTTTTAAACATTATCAAGTAAGGAAGAAGAGACCTTAACAATATAATATTGTCTTCACACTTCTACTCTAGTTTACCTACTTTACTTCCCTCTTAGTTGTCATAAATGAAATGAGTGTAATTCGAGCCTTCCTAGACTATCTCCGTCTACAAAATCCAATCTTAGTTGGCCTAGATAACTGTGAAGTCTAACAGGTTGTCTCCCCCTAATACACCTCCTTTGCTTGTTTATGAGCTTTTTCTTTTTCTCATAAGCTGACAAGAAAGCCCAAGCTTTCAGAAGTTTTTATCTGTGTAGATATATGGACGAGACAATTGGTTTTCCCGCTACGTCGTGCAGTAGGAGGAGGTAGGTAGGAAGGTAGAAATCCTGGGTAACCAGGAGTTCTAACAATATACCCTTAGGCAGAAACAACCCATGAAATCTCAGAGTTGTCTAGGCAAACCAAGATGTATTTCTGGAGAGGAACATTACCTAAGAAGGCTTGAAATGTATCCTTGCTTTCTTTTTGACTACTAAGAGTAAGATGAAGTAGGTAACATGGAATAGAATCATGAAACAATCTTATATTTCTAAGATCTTGTCTCCATTACTTGATTAAGTGTAAAAACTTGGGAGATACTTCAATATTTATATTCTGTGTTTGTGTGTTCTTAAACTATGTTAATCTATTATGCAAGTAGGTATCTCTTTGGTTATAACTCGAATTGTCTGGTATGGTACAAAGGTGCGAACACCTGGAGACCTTAAGAATCACCACACCCTCTTCAATAATTAAGATATTACTAAATAGGAACTATACTATTACCAATAGTAATTATCTAATCTTCAGAGTTATTAGACTTATGGGTTAGTTCTCAAGTTAAACTAAGTTGGCCCCAATTGTCTTCCTGATCGAAGAAATGATTAGTTTCATCTATGGGTTGTATCTGCAGATGTAGTTGTAACTTCAACTTTCCTAGGTCAAATGGCTTTAAACCTTCTTAACTCTGAATTCAGTTGACAGATATCTTTCGAATGACTTCGTCCTGATATGTTTGAAGCTATTTTATCGAATTGGCAGATAATCTCTTGATCAGTAACTCTTGGTTACACTGAGTGACTGGGTTTCAATTGCCATTAGTATTGGAGACTATTGCTATAACTACAACACATTTAAGGTCCAGTTGTAAGACTTAGTGGAGACCATTAGCTTCTGTGGTAGTGTACCTCACAATTCTAAACTTTTCCAGTGATCGTAGGGTCAGTGAGAATGTATTAGTTTCTTGTAGAGATCCTTTAATATTCAATACCATATCTTTGTACAAAAATGTCCTGTTACTTATGGCTCTTGCTATAGTTATCACAACTTTGAAGCTTAGTAGCTCCCTGAGTAGTTGACTGAGTTACTCATTCATACTTCAAGGATTTAGCCACTGGTCCTCTCTCAGATATCCCATAGACAGGATCCAGTCTGTAACCTAACACTATGAAGTACTATTACAGTTAGCTAAACCTATACCCATATCGGTTTCAAGCGATTTTCGTAGTCGGAATAGTGGTAGGCCCATGTCTACCAAGTAGAGGAACTATTGGTTAGGTACCTCCGTTGGACATGCTATGACATACTAAGAACTATATAAGTACTAGTAAGGAGCTGTAGTGATCCTATTGAATAGGATAACGAAAGTAGACAATTTGGAAGTTCCCCTAAATTGCTCAACAGTAGGTCCCAGTAGGATTACCCTACTTTATAAGATAGGTCAAGGTACTGTTATCCTACCTTCAGACTCAAGTTACCCTGCCTTAGACTATGGGATACCCTGCTATGGAGCCAAGATATCCTACCTTGAAACTAACCTTTTATACAGGACTTCATAAAAAGTTACTAGATTGATTATCACGAGAAACACTATAGCATATTCAAATCTCATGATGTGCAGATTACTCACGCACAACTAGTTGAGCTCTAAAGAAGCTGTAACTTAGATGTGTGGTGGCTAGTACCCTCCTCCGGCCCCATTATAAGTCCCTAGCATCATGGGCTACAGCTTAGAGTACTGCTGTAAGCCAAGTAAAGCTCCACAAGTCGAGATACTCCAGTAATACCATATACACTCATGCCTTCCATCCAACCAGAAGCAGTCCGGATAATATATAAGGGAATAGAGGTGAACCTGGAAATGGTCTTCAGGTAGTTTCGTGCAAAGCGGACCAGAACTGAGGGAGTAATACTACTTTAATGTAAGAAGTAGTATGTAAGATTACCAGAAGCCAACAGACAAGGTAACCCAAGTCCATTGCCTTAAAAGTGTAAAAGTATTAGAAAATCGTTAAAGGCTCGCAGACACTTGCCTGAGATCACGATGAGACCTGCTTCTAAGAGGGTCAACTGTGGATAGTGCCTATTGGTAGTCAACCTCCAAAAGGGTCAATCAGAGGAGCTACGTAGCTATCATGTGAAATTATACAGAATAAAGTAGAACCAGATAGATGATTGTAGGGTGCAGATGCTCATAGCAGACTAAGTGTATATGGGTAGAGAGTTCCATAGTTGATATTGTATCCACTAGAGGATATCAGCTTACAACTGATATCTGTATGATAAGAATAATGTTTACTCCTGCAGTTGCATTGTAAATAGAGCATCTAAAACTCTTCTGTTATGTGGATGTTAGCAAACTACCGAGGCCTCTAGATTACTATGCAGGATCTTTGGTCCCACTCGGAGAGGTTAGCTAGACAGCACAGGAGAGCTGAGCACTCGCGAACTCAGAGTAGTGATGAGGAACGACTGGCTGTATATGAAAACTTCTTAAGTATATGCGAGTTCTTCTCGGCTCTAGTCCAAAGATCCTACCCACTTGTGGTGCCGGAGAACTAAGTCACGAAG
>NW_003299103.1:614625-616055 GCF_000151645.1 Tuber melanosporum
GTAGAATATGCCTATTATACATTCATCTCCTAATCTACTAGAGAATTCTCTTCTGAGATTAACTATACATTTACTCAGAGGATGAACTAGTCTGCAATGGTTCCTGATAATAAAGGGATTCATCCAAGTACTGAATGGTTAGTCAAGGATTGGGAAAGTATATGGCAAGATATAGGAGAAACATTACGGAGGATACAAGAAAGGCAATAGAAATATCACAACAAGAATAAACTACTATTTCTGGAATATGCTACCTTAGAAGATGATGAACAAGGAAGAGCTAGTAAGACAGATCAGGTAATACTGAATTACAACAATATCCTTATCAAGAGGCCTACAGGGAAACTAAACCACTAAATGTTTGGTCTGTTTGTGGTCAAGAAATGTGTGTGTACTAGAGGATATGAACTCTAGTTGCCTGCCTGTTGGTCAATTCATCTGGTATTGAATGTTGGACTATTGGAGCCATACCAAGAGGATTAAGCAGGGAGAAGGGTAAATGATGTGACCGTCCCCGACATCATGGAGGATGACTACAGCTATGTTATCTCTAGAGTATTAGACAGCGATTAGTATGGCAGAGCCAAGAAGCAGTTTCTGCATTGTTTTATCCAGTAACTTATATCTTGAGAAGGGTATGGACCTGAAGAGAACTCGCTGGAGCCATTTGAAATGTTAGTAGGAACAAGCATGCAGGTCTTAAGTACTTTGTATAAAAGGTACCCATTTAAACCAAGGTACAATAGAGTTGTATATGTACGGAGTAGTGGGATCAAGAGATGTTACACAGGCTCAGGTCAAGCCTTATGGAAGAGGGGAGTGATATAAGGAGACTCCACAGCGAACTATTACAGTTAGTCAAACCTATTCCCTTACTACTGTTGTAACGAGACTCTGCGGAGTACTATTATAGTTAACCAAACCTATATCTGTACCAGTGTTAAGAAACTATAGTGGTAGGAATGGTAGTAGGCTAGAGTCTACTAAGTAGAGGTACAATTAGTTGAGTATCTCAGTTGGATATACTATGCCATACTAAGAAGTACATAGGTACTAGTAAGGAGCTGTGAATACCCTACTCTGTAGGGTAATCCAAGTAGTCAATTTGGGAGTTGCCTTAAATTGCTCAACAGTGGATCCAGGTAAAGTTACCCTATCATTGGACAAAAGTTACCTTACCTTAAAAGTAACTTATTATGCATGACTTTAGGGAAGATTACTAGATTGTTTGTCATGTAAAGTTACATAAGATATTCAAATCTTAGTTTGTGGTGATCACTCCTTTAAAACCAGTTGAGCTCAGAACAATCTGTAACTTGAAGGTATATTTACCACCAGCCCCTTCCGGCCCCATTATAAGTTCCTGGCATTATAGGCTACAGCCTGGAGACAATTAAGCGAGGCCACCTCTGGTCAGCGCTGCTGATCCG
>NW_003299103.1:616892-636870 GCF_000151645.1 Tuber melanosporum
CGTTGATAAGTTTTGGGCTCCCCACTCCCTAGGCCTCGTCCTAGATATCCTATGCCATATACTAGTATCCTTTCCTTCTAACTCTTTCTTTGTTCGATCCTTCTGCTAGTAACACCCCACAGTAACTTTCTTCATCCTCTGCATCTTGCACGTATTATTGAAGCACTGTTTCCAGTACTTTAGGACATGGTCCAAGCGTGGACCATGCTTTTGATATTCTCTCAGGAACCATCCCAAGTCTTACTTCTCTCTATAGTATATGGGACATCCGTCGTCGCAGTACACCATCTAACTCATTGCATTTTGCTTTGCTTTCTTTGCTCTTTCCCTGAGTTCTTCATCTGTCAGCCCCATGAACAAGTATTCGGGGCTCATCAGTGTAATGTGGCAGGGGCTATCGCCCCAGCCCTTAAGTGGTTACAATAGCACGGGATCTTCTCCCTTGCCATGGTCATTGAATGTGATCGTTACCTGTGCCAGGCTTGCTGGGGTATCGCAGATAGCAGGATGAGAAGGCTTCTTGTGTATTTTCAAAGTTATATATGAAGTACCAGGTTTTATGATGTTTGGGCAAGTAACCCGTCTACTTCACTCAGTATTGAAGGTTACCATAGAAGAAGTGGAAATTGATTATTTCATCGTGTTCATATTCTGGTTCTCCATCATATTCGATTAGAGGTAGAGTAACTATTACTTGTAAGGAAAACTTGTTATCGTAGTTTAGTTCATAGAGTGAGATGTGGAAAGTATTATGTATTCTCACTAAGGGAGGAAGATCAAGCTTATAAGCTTAGTTGCCTATTTTTTTAAGTATCCAGAATGGTCTGATTTTCTTCTAGTCCAGTTTCTTTGATAGCCTTATTGTATAGATATTACATAGTAGCAACTACACCATATCTTGCATGAGTATATTTGCATCAGACCTCACTTGTTTATCACACAGTTCTTTCTACCATTGCTGTGCTTGACTCATTTCATATCTTAATATTTCGTGTTGTTTTTCCATCTTCATTTTGTCCATCATCACACCATGAATTATATGATTTGTAACTCGATGCTGTGGATGTTGTCTATAATTCGCAAAGAATGCTGTCATGCCTCTCATTTCTTGTTTTCCATTGTTGTATGTGAACCCAGCCATTGATAACAGCTTAGGTGAATTATCTTGCTGATAATTGACATAGACCCATAAATATTGCTCAAGTATTGCATTTACCTATTCTGTTTGTTCATCGGTCTACGCTGAAATACGATGTTCTACCGATTTTGTATCCCCATTTCTCCTGTTACTTTTTTCAATAATCCTGATATAAATAGTATTCCTCGATCTGTAATAATATTCTTGAGAAGGCCATGCTGTCGAAAAATATCTTGCAAGAAAGTTCATATAAAATCTCATATATCTGTCACAAATGTGGATTGGCACAGACAAGGTTTTCACATTACTTATGATTATGAGTCATAGGTCAGTTATCCTTTTGCGCTTATGACTCATTTAGGTCATATGACTTGTTATGTTATAATTTATTATGTTTTGTACATGACTCGATTATGAGTCGAGGATCTAGCTCACAAGAGGTTAGAATAGACATTAGTTCATAGGCATTAGTCAAATGAGATATGGAGAAGGAAGGCAATGTGAGAGGATTAGGTAGCTGTGGAAAGGGGAGCAGGAAAGAGGAGAAAATGGGTTTTCAGATACCCATATGAGAAATAGAATAAAGATTCTGTTAAACCTAAGGCTAGGAGAGGGGAGAGAGGAATTAGCCAAATGATGACTTGTTGTTTTTATAGTCAAACTCAGGTCTTTTTTTGCCTGTTTTTCCTGATCCTTCTTCTGCTAAGGGTGGAGTTACTGGGAAGTCAATTATTGATATTTATGATTATTATAACTTTCTAGAAATATAGGAGAATATCAGAGAAAAGGCTGGAGAAGAAGAGGTATTTTTTATCATTGACAATGCTAAGACTCACCTGCCTTTTAGGAGATGGCTCAGAGGGCAGGGAATTACACTGATGGAAATTCCTGCCTATTCACCAGATCTCAATCTAATTGAAAATATTTGGTCTCTGGTGAAATGTAAGCTTCACAAGCACTACCCTGAGCTATATCTTATGAAAGGTGATGTCAATGTGGTCAAGAAGGCAATGGCAGAGGCCATCACTCATTGTTGGGAACTTCTTGACCCAAAGGTTTTTGATACTTTAGCTGGATCAGTAGTGGATAGAATAGAGGCAATTATTATATTAAGGCTGATGGATGGTATACCAAATATTAATTTCTACTATGTATTTACATCTTTTAATTTTTCTTTTGGTTTTCATGATAGTGGATTGGTGGGTGAGTGTTGTTGTCATCGCCGAAGATTTTCCTCTGTTGAATCGCAGTTAATTTTGTCCATGCACAATACCATGATATTGTAAAGAAAACCCCGTCAGAACTGCTTGCCCCGACTCAAGGCTTCTGATTGGCTCTTATCTCTTTTGCTGTACCCTTGAGTTGATTAGTCATCACGTAAGCCCCTTGGATTGGACACCCAATTTAGAAAGGGAAGCCCTTCGCCGAGCGGCCCTCCACCGCTCGGCGACACTTCCTTACCTGTGTGTTCAGCCAACCCAGTGAACATAATCTCGCACTGTTGAAATCACGTTCCGTTATTCACGATCCGACCAACCTTTGAAACAACCTCGGAAACCTTTGTGTCCCGCTACCGTTTTTCTGTCCTCCGTCCCCAAAATTTCCCCGCTGTCAGCTTTACTACCTGCAGACAACACCTCACCGCTTCTGTCTCCTATAACCCCTTCATCCTCCTCAGTCCTTTGCACCAGTTCCCTACCTTTTGCGATACCTCCCGAAGATACCATACAGTATCTGTCATCTCCTTCCCATCAGGAACACCCCCGTTTTCCCCAAATAATTCATCATGGCGAACGACGAGTATGATGTGAGTTTTACCATCCCCTTCCCTTATCCTGCTCCCTCCTCCGGTAAAACTTACAAAATTACGCCATTTCCTAGTTTCTATTCAAAGGTACGACCCAAGAAAAAATAGCACTCCATCCCCTAAGAGCCTTATGACGATGCCCCATTTGTGACCGCCATCGCGTATCATCTACATCGTTTGATGATACTAGTGCGGCTCTTGCATTTATTGCCCTACCATTCGAGATAATCTATTAACAATCTGCGATCTAGTTGTCCTCATTGGAGACTCTGGTGTTGGAAAGTCCAATCTTCTCAGTCGCTTCACTCGTAACGAGTTTAACTTGGACTCTAAGTCGACTATTGGTGTTGAATTTGCCACTCGTTCTATCCAGGTCGATACCAAAACCATCAAAGCCCAGATTTGGGACACCGCTGGCCAAGAACGCTACCGTGCCATCACCTCTGCCTATTACCGGGGAGCTGTTGGGGCTCTGCTAGTCTACGATATCTCTAAACAAATCACCTATGATAATGTTACTCGCTGGCTCAAGGAACTCAGGGACCATGCTGACAACAATATTGTGATCATGCTGGTTGGCAACAAGAGCGATTTGAGGCACCTAAGAGCTGTTCCGACTGAGGATGCAAAGAATTTTGCGGGTGGGTCTCGTGCTAACCTTAAATAACGGGGATCTATATATTAGGATTGTTCTGACACCCCGCAGCCGAGAACCACCTTTCCTTCATTGAAACGTCGGCCCTCGATTCTACGAATGTTGAGCTTGCTTTCCAAACAATTTTAACAGGTATGTGTCACATGACGTTTGCATGGCAAAGCAACAAAAGAACCTAAGCAGGCGCTATTAGAAATCTACCGAATCGTCTCCAGTAAAGCTCTAGACGGGGGAGACCAGCATCAAGTCAGCCAACCCGGAAGTAGTCAGCCCCTTCATATCACCCCCACAGCCGAAAACTCTACCAAGGATACCAAGTGCTGTTGAGTTGTTAGAACTTTCTTTGCATCCCTCCCTTCGAGAAAATGGGATTGAAAGGTAAGGGTGGCACAACGCCGAGTGGGTGGCAGGTTGAAACTTGAAATTTATGTTCTGTTCTTTCCACTTCTCTGTACGTACACTACAAACACCTGATTTGGATGAGTGTTCAAGGAGCTCGGGGCTTAGATTGAGCTGGATCAAGATAAAGTCACGACGAAACACGAATGCACGGGAAACTGACTTTTACTTACATCTGGGGTTGTTGGGATTTTCTTGTTTCTTTCTCACTTCAACAGGATAGTGCTTTTGTTGTTTTTACCCCTATGTTCTCTACATTGATTTATTTTAACCTCTATGTCTAATCTTCCTAAGTCTCATTCTCTAGTCTTCGTTAACAATTGTATCCCAACGATGTAATTGAGGTTGGATGTTGCAGTCGTGGCTATGACTTACACTCAGTAAGATACATGGATCCCATGATCGAGTATAGTATTCCTGCAACTTTGCGTGCGAATTTCACCCTCATAACTTGATAACCAACGTCCTGAGCATTTCTCATAATGGTAATTGCAGTGCTGTTCCTTTTTTTTTTCCCTTTCTGCTTTCAAAGCATTCTCTACTCTATGTATTATATCCCATTTTCTGCAAGACCACCGGCGAGTAAAATATATGCCGTTACCCAACCCAAAGAGATAGCCCTTTTAACCATTCCCCCATCCCAATCCGCACCTCGAAAGCACCGTAATACGCACCAGAACCCCCCCCCCCCCCCCGGCACACACCCCTTTTGTAAAATTCCCCCTTTCCCCAGGAACCCGGTCCCCCTCTTAAAAAGCCCAAAATACCCAAAAATTTCCCCAATCGCCATCAAGAACAGTACCCACGCCTTCCAACCCACCCCAGCCCTCTTCGCCATGCGCAGCATATTGTTCATTGTCCCCCTAAGTCGTATCCGCGTATTATCAAAAGAATCATTCATGCTCGCCATAAGCGTAGAAGAAGACCTGACCTCGTCGCCGATAGCCTCGGTAATCTATACTCCCCCCCCCCAGCCCATATATATTAGCATCTTCCCCCACCCCGCTTCCATCGTGGGAGACAGATTGGGTTAAAAACATACCTCCTTCAACATCTTGACCTTAGCGCTCAACCCCTCGACCTGTGCGTCATTCTGTGACTCTAGCTCTTCCATTACAGAGGCACTGTATTGGCCTCTCGAGTTGGGCGTTGCAGGTCGGTACTGTGCCGTTCCTCTGGGGGGCGCGCCGCTACCGCCATTCGGGTCGCCGAAGAGTTGCGCTCGAGCATCGCGTTGGTGGAGGTACGAGCCGTAACGATTACTGCAGGCCCGTTTAGTTGGCCCGTGAAGCAAGGAGGAGGAGGAGGAGGCCCAAAACGGCTGACAGAAAAGCGAGCGATGGACAGGGATGGGGGAAGTCACCTTGATGAAGCCATCCTTCCCGTCTCCTGATCCCCTGTTTAGGTGGTTTATCGAGGCTCGTTCAATCCCACGACCACCTACTTTGGAAGAAAATGTGGAAGGAAAATACCACAAAAGACTCTACTGGAAACCGATCGACTGATGGATTGATTGATGGAGTTGAATGCGCCGAGCCTGCCCTTGTATGATACTGTAGGTTGGTTCAGTCACGTGTCACTTACTCTGGCAAGTTGGCCTTAAGATACCGGTACATGTGCTCGAGCATTCAACAAAAAAAACTCAGTGCGGCTACAGCATCGTGGGTTAGGTGAAGTCGAGTTAAGCGAGGCCACCCCCGTTGTAAATTTACCCAGAAGATAATGCGAAACTCGTGTTCATAATTCAAAAAAGAAAAAGAAAAGTAACAACTACACTTTACAGCAACGGGTCCCAATCCACCTGTTTTGGAATGGCCTATCTATGTCGACTTGTGTGGGGAAGAAAGGCGGGGGACGGGGGGGGAAGAATACCCACCGAGAAATGATTCCGCTATCCGGATTTTGTTTTTTCCTCTCTATTCGTTCATTCTCCCATACTATTCCCGCTTCTTCCTCTCCTCCTTCCTCTTCACCTCATTGCAAGCCCGGTTTTGCTTTCTCCAGGTTTCGCAGATTACGGTACGGGAACGGCGCGTCGGGGGCTTGGGTTGACGGATAAATGGATGGGTGGGTAAATTTAGAGGGTTCCGCTCCCTCGTCTTCTTTCGTTTCGTCACGTTTTTTTTTTCTTGTTTTTTTCTCCCCTCTCCAAACCCCCGTTTCTTTTTAAGGTTTTCCGGGATGGGTGAAGAAGGGATGAGGGGCAGGCAAAATAAGAAAGCATGAAGGAGAGGAAAAGAAAAAGAAAAAAAAGCATGGGGCTGTTTGCGGCTTGTGTATCTTGTTGCTATGATGCTGTATGCGGTGCATTAATATGTAGTTATACGGTACTCGCAGAGTCTCGTGCCTCTTTGGTACTTGGTGTGATACTTGGAAGGGAAGGACATGGAGTGGGTGAGGGGTTGTATGTTGGTGCTCGTCCTTTGGGGGCTTGGAGCTGGGAAATCTCAAAGTGGAAGCCATAAGAGTGGGATTCACTAATTGGGGTAAAGAATGCCAATTCAAGAAGGCTGGTGCATTTTCGCTGCGGTGATGGTTTGATTGATTTTCGGTCCGATCAAAACCGATGATGTGAACCCGGTGATGGGAAGGTTCTTTTCTCTCCTTTCATTCTGATCCGGGAATAGATAAAGGATATAATGCCCTGTTTCTTGTAATCCAATTTCATTGCTCGTTGGAGTTATTCCACCCGAGAACAGACTTTGCCTGTGCTTCCAATAGTGAAATGGTACAGTACAGTACTTGTACAATATACCATACCGGCAATGTGATACAAGTTCAAGTGAATTGATTGATAGTAATCGCCTCGGAAATTCACTGCTTCCATCCAAAATGTCACACCAGAAGCACTGTGAGTGCCTTTACTTGGTTTGCTAGTATCGGAACTTGTAATTCCACTCGATCTAGGTTCCATGTCCAAGGTGTTTCGGGCCCTCTAGTCCGTAATCCAGCACCCCCATATTGACCCGGAACAGGTACTCTTCGATATTCCTGATTGGGACCTCATGATTCGACCAGTGCTCTCCCGTAGCAGAAGTGGTGTCTGATACCTCAGATGATTTGCCCGGGTGTGCGGGGGAAAGCTCCCGTTGTGCATACAGCGACCCAGAACCACCCCTCCTGCCCTCCTCCCTCTCCCCTCCCACACCCCTCCCGTTCTCCCTTCTCGCCTCGCCATGTAAGGGGTTCACCCAATTCGGCTGAGGTCCATAAAACAGGCTTCCCCGCATACCGGCGTGTCCACTCGAAACATGCGGAACTCCGGGTGCATACTACGCTTCACAATGTCACTGAGAGTGCCCCTCCTTTTTCTCGCTATACGTACCTTCGAGTTTCGATTATGCACAGCAGAAGCAGAGTCCTTCAGCTTATCGATAATGGACAGCTTACTTGCTGCTGTACAACCTCGTGACCAGTTGGGGTTGGCCATTCCAGTCACCCATCGATGCGGAGAGACTTGGTTTCCTGCGCCCAGATAGAAAAGAAAAAAACAAGTACTGCGCACTACAGCCTACCGGCATGATCGGCAATTCACCGCATGTGTGCTTCTCGGTCCGTGACGTA
Source organism: Tuber melanosporum (assembly GCF_000151645.1). NCBI lineage: Eukaryota > Fungi > Ascomycota > Pezizomycetes > Pezizales > Tuberaceae > Tuber > Tuber melanosporum. Next base: position 624,456 of record NW_003299103.1, read on the forward strand.
GCAGAGAGGACTTTTGGCCTCAGCCTATCACTACCAGTCACTCAGCATCTGGGATTCGTATTTGTGATTGCTGCTTTGACCAGAGGGAAACCCCCACACCCCTCAGCCCAGCTCAGCACACCCAGCGAGCCAACGAGCCAGCATTAAAGCATTCGAACACAAGGCAAAAAGCAGAAACTTGCATCTCCAATCCATGAGCTCCTATTCGTAAGGCTCGTAGTTGAAACTTAAACTTTCCGAGGAAATCTCCTGCCGAAACTTGCATTGACTTCTCCACCAATTCCCCCCCCCTCCTCCCCTCCTCTCCCCTCATCTCTTCGTGTCAATGATCAAGTGGGTAGGAAATTCGAGACCCGTTGCCTTGCGGAGGAGAGCCAAATAGGATTTCTCGCTGATTTGTTTGACCTGACCTCCTAGGCATCATGCAGGGTCGGCAGATTTTGAGCGAATTTTTTTCAAAAAAAAAACCCCTTCCCCCCCTCCTCCACACACAGATGAATGGGGTTTCCGAGACTTCTGATTATGGCGAATGAAAAGGTGCGTGATAGACAAAGTCCCTACGATCAGTGATGTTGACTTAACTGTTTGACTCCCTTGCTTGACTATCTGCTCTCGTTCTCCCTCTTGCCCCCTTCTTGCTTCCGAACCTCCCTTGCTGCAGTCAGAAATGGGCTTTCAGATTGCCCTAGGGTCTGGTCTTTCACATATCCGTAATGTAGGAAAAAAGGGATTAAACCCAGCAGTGCATCAAGCCCCTGATCCGATACTATGTGAGTCGCGACACCGCATCATGATTCTTCAACGTGAGGCTGTCCAATCCCCCCTCCATCACCGTTCCCCATTTCTCTCTAACCGATAATTAGCTATTATTGTCACGAGATATCACTCGGTTATATCGGCCGGTTCACACAAAGAAAAGAGCCCGTCATTACTCCCCACTACTTCCCAAGCCCCTTGGGGCCGAGGAAAGCCGAACCTTGCCCGAGATGCTGGAAATTCTGCGAGAGCTTACTTGTTCTATACCCGGCAGTTCCCTATCAGTTGCGATGCCTCTTGACACCCAGTATTGGGATCGAATTTTGCTTGTTCATCAGTCCACAGTGTCGATACCAACCCCTCTCCAAATCATTCCACAATTGCAACATTGACATTTGCATACTGTTCAATGTTCAATCCGTAGCCTTATCTTATAATAAACGGTTTGTTCCTTTCTTTCTTTCTTTCTCACTTTGTTTGCTAGGAAGAAGAAAAAAAGACCGCATATGGGACAAGGAAAATTCAAAGAATTCGAGGGTAAAGCAGGAGGGTAAATGTGGGGCTTTTTCCCCTCTTTTATTATCGCGCCCACCTCCCTCCATGTATGATACCCACCCACACAGTGCTATCCCGCGATACCACAGCAACACCGTGATTATCAATCCGATCACATTTGGCTCAACCGAATATTCCTGTACTCATCCTCAATTGGTGTATCTGGCGTTATTAGAGCTGGTCCTTATAACACTGAAATTTCGTTGCTCAGTAATGTTGTGGATGTGGATCGAGTGATGCCCTACCTTCGAATACCCCCGCTATTCCGAAAACACCCCCACGCTTGTAGAAGTCGTTCCTTTTTCTGACAATACTTTCCTCCAGAGATCTTCCACCCAAAAACCACCTGGTCGATGCTGCAAGCCCTAGCGAGCTGAAGCCTTAAAATTAACTGATAGGCGAATCATAACATCCCATGACCGGATTATCGTCTTCCGTACTTCCGTGCTACCTGTAAGTTATCTATATAAGCCCACCGGACGTGAGGCCAAGGGCTCGAATGTATCCCACTACCGATATGCGGAAACTCGATTGGCTACAGTGACTGAGCCCTACGATCCAATCTTCATCAAGCCCGAGCTTGTGTGCATTCAGCTGTAGCTTTCTTTTCTTCTTCCGGTTAGCGATGACCTGGTGGTGGCTCTCATAGGTAATACGAGATCTTGCATATAGGAGGATCATCAATTTCAATGTCAACAGCTTCTCGTCGATACGCTGGGACTCCAAAAAGAAAAGAAAAGAAAGAAAGACATTGAAGGGAGAGGAATAGACTAGCATGGGCACGGTCTACCACATTCCCGGTTACCGCGGCTCAGCAGTTTCTCAGGATCCTCGGGGTTCCCAGATTCATAAGCTCCGATAAAGTAGGGCTAAAGGTCCCGGAGGTGTGGGGTTTTATTTTCGCCCGAATCTTAGTGGCGCTTCCAATTTTTACGAGCATCATATTATTATTACAGTATCATACAGCTAGTGAGTGGACGGAAGATCTTGGCACCCCCCCGCGCCTCCTCCACTCCGCACTATCATACTTTGTGAGCATGTATCAAGGACTTTCAATACAAATAAAAATATATTGGTCATTAAATCAAAGTAGGAGGTCCATGGGAACTTATCTTCCAACAAATTTTTTGCATTAAAAAATGCTGTCAAGAATGCCTGAGATGTTTTGTTCTGGGGAAGGGATGCCTCGGAATTTGTATGAGAGCTCCATACAAAAGATACATTCGTACAATGTCAGTTGTGATATATCTGCGATAATCTTCGACCAATGCAAGAGCATAAAAAGGCTATCCAATAAAATTTCACCTCATGGAAAGTTCCTACTATCAGCAAGAATTACCGTATCCTCATTGTTTGCTCCATAAAACATGTTCATCGAACCGGTGGAGTGGGGTATCATACCTTCGGCGCAAAACGGGGGGTGCCAAAATCTTCCACTAACCAGCACGAACACTGGTCCGGTAAAATTTCGTGTACTAGTACGAGTACAATAATCCACAATCTCCGCACAGGGGCTAATCTCCGTGTTCAGAGACAAAACCCCTCAAGAAGGAATAATGTTCACCTGACATGGTATGGCTTGAGTGTGCTAACCAGGTTACAGTACCGAGATTTCGAACCCCAGCCATACTGCATTAGGCGAATATTATTCCTTCTTGAGGGGTTTTGTCTCTGAACACGGAGATTAGCCCCTGCGCGGAGATAGTGTATTATACGAGATTCACTGTATCCTCGCCCGCCAATAAGTTAAATTAGTGCGACGAAGTCGTTTTCGAATTTTGGTCTCACCCACATCATCATCACCATCGCCACCACCATTGTTGGGAGAGAGGAGTATCGTTGTGTATGTACGAGTACCATACTTCACTCTCGGTCACGTCGCCCCCTTTCAACAACACATTCGCGCCGGGTACTCGAGTAGACGCCGGCGGATCGGATGCCCCATCCAGTGTCCGGGAATTCATTGTGCAAGAGTACGCCACCGCACAGTTTTGTACGAGTACTCGAGTACTCAAGTACCAGTGCTGTGCGTGGTTCTGTGACCCGATTCTACTCGAGTACAGGAAGTACGAGCACATTGGGGCAGCCCGTTATGTATCTTTTTTCCCACCAGTTGGGTTTTCTTTGCTTTTTGATGCTGAGTTGGCAATAGAACCATGTTGAGTCGACCCAACCTCCAAGGATCCAACAAAACCGAAGGCGGGCAACAAGAGGCGGCCCGCGTCTGGCCGCCTTTCACAACATACCTATACGAGTCGAGAGCTCCCAAGCGTTGTCGTGGATCTTTTGTTCGTCATTGGAGCGTTGCCAAGCGCTACAACAGACCTATCATATGCTGGTGCAAAGGGTGGCAAGAAATTATGGAACAGTTATTCGAGGTTAGCCGGCCAAATATCCGTCTGTCCATTCCTGTTGATGGCTTCCCATCTTTGTCGCCATGCGGATATGACCATGCCAATATGCAGCCTTACTACCAACCTGATATGATTTCAAATCTCGAGTTTCTCTGTTTGAGTCAAGATCAGGTACCCAAGTGTTTCGTACCGCATGATACAGCACTTCGGAGTCAGTGGAAGCAACTTTTTGCCTTACTGAATAGTCTACCTGTCGGAGAGACCATTATGATACGAGTACGACAACAACTCTGCCGTAGAATTAGCAACGAGGAGAGCTTAAGTACCGGTACCGTAGCGGAGTTAGCTATGAAGAGATAAAATTTCCCAAGCCGGGAAAAAAATTGCGTGGGTGTCTGCCAATCCGTCCGTTGTATTCGGAGAAGCGGGGTCTAATGGACATTGCTGTGGCCATGCGAAATAACTCGAGGTACAGTAAGGCCATCCTTAACTCCTGAAGAGGCATTATTCTCCAGAGGCACAGCCGGCTTTAGTGATGACAGTCCGTCCTTTGTAGACCATGCATAAGCAGGAAAAAAGGTAGATAAAAAGAGAGGGAAAGAAAGGCAAAGTGAGAAGATTGCAGTAGCCGTGATTTCCAGGCCAGTGAAACACCTCTCTAGAAACTGGACCCTGAATTTCCCGTTTGATCATCTCTTCATAGGTTTGAGCCGAGTTATAAACGGATGGCAAGGGTAGATGGCGCGGACAGCCACGAGAAGGAACATCACGCAACTGGCGATCCACGACGGGAGGCGGACGGCTGTTCTTGGGCAATTGGGAGAAAGAAGGAAAGGAAAGCTGGCACCGGGGCACAAAATTACACTGTAAACGTCGCCGAATGCATGGATAAGTACCGTAAGGCTCGCCCGACCACCGTACCGTACCCTTTTCCTCCTTCCCCCCTTTCCCCCCATACAGCGCAAATTGAGTGTGTGGGTGTGTGGGTGTGTGGGTGAGTGGGTGAGTGCTGTGGGTGAGTGCTGTGGGTGTGTGCAATCGGACAATCAACCTGTCCTCTACCGTTGGTACGCTTGGGTGCCGCGTGGAGTACCGATCCATGTAAACTCCTAAGGCTAAAGGAGACGGCAGCTTGCGTCTGTCCTGGAGCCCGAAGATGGATACGAGAGAAATTAGCGAGTTTGTTGACATGTACTCGAGTACAAGTATCGTAAGGTATCCTACAATAAACTAGGCCTGGAAATTCATTTTGATTTGGTACTATAGTGTATGAGTACCGGTACTGTACCAGCAGCAGACGTGAATCCGCCTGTACCTTCCAATTATGGCAACAATTCATGTGAACAAATGAGTAAGCCCAGATCGGGCAAGGTATATCAATGCTATCCCCTCCTCTTCCCTAACTCAGCAGAGGGGTACAGTACGGTATGTACCAGTAATACTCGTATCGTAGGTAACTTAGGTAAGAAGACTCTCCTGATTGTGAGGCTATCAATTTGATTCAAGTTTAGACTAGACTACTTCTGACACGACCCTGGAGCGGACGGGTCCAAACACCGCGGGCCCCATGCAATTGGCTGATCGCGATATCCTATGACCGCAGTGCTAGCACGCGCTAAATCTACATTGGAAGTTGTGCTCGAATAGTTTGAGGGTGAAAGAAACGAACGCGGACAAACACCATCCTCATTGCACTATGACCTTACCTTATGATACAGTTCGGCGTTTGTGCTCGAGTATGATAGATAGGAGTAACTTAGACCAGCAACAGCGAATCAGCCCCCATTTTCACCAAACTATGATAGCACCCTGTTGAAGTGAATTCTTTTTTTCTTCCCTTCCGCCGTGATTATCAATGTTTGCCATTCCCGTACCAGCGCCAGGATAATAATAAATTACAATTTAATGAGTGGGAAAGCATTTGCAAAACATGCTGAAGGCTTAACCACAATCCTCAAAACGCACAGTCCACACCTTGTTACATAAGCACTCCTCGCCTAAAGGATCGCTTTTGCGAACATCAACATTTAGCTCTGCAACTCAGACCCCTCCTTCCTCTCACACTAGGCTAACTAATACATGAAGCGCCTAGAGGATTTAACCCAGGATCGATGAGCCTCTTGGATTCTCACCGGAACTCTCCCCGAAATGGTTGCAGTGATTCCCATTGTGGCCCTGAAGCTGCAAATGCAAACGCATCTTTTTCTGGTGGAACATCTTGCCTGGGCTTTTTACATCGCGGTATGTACAACCGTGAGCGCCAAGCGGGCTGAACTTCGTTCGAACCCTTTTACGTCTCTGCTGAGGTTCCGGTGGTGCACATCGCATGAGACTCTCGCCTTGCAGATTATTATCTACAGATCTCCTGCCTCAATTAATTCCTGCGCGGTGGGGGTTTTCAATTGCGGCGGCTTGCTTCTGTAGCATTATTTGGCATCGATGCCCTTGTGTTTTCTGCCACCGCCGCCGCCCGCTCTAGGAGGGGAAAGGGGGGGAACGGTGTTCGTGATAAGGGTACATCCTGGGACTACATCCGAATCCCCCCCTCTGCTCGTACCATCATGCGACAAGCATGTTGTGAGTAAGAAGATGTATTTGCTCTTTTTTGTTTTGGTGATTCTTGTTTTCTTTTCTTTTTTTCACCTAGCTCTCTTGCTCTTACGCGCGGGATGAGGAGATGTCGGCGGTCTTTGTCAAACTTCTGGTTGAAATATATCCCAGTTGCAGCGGCCCTTCTGCCGGCGATATGCGATATCCACATCCCATACCGAGCTCACTGATTGCATGTCGCTCGTCCATATCCAAATACAGTTTCCGATTCTATTCGCAGCGTTGCAATTCTACTACATACTCGCTACTATAGTTTATTTTCTTGTGGAGTCTCGATCTTTTGCGTGGCGACCCTGTTTAGCAGTGCATTCTTTGGAAAGGGTTTAGACGTTGCTGGATTTAGCTGCATCGGAGAGCTTCACTTATAGGGCAGCTCGGCTTATTGGCTTGCTGCCCGATGATCTCCTAGGGGCCTTCATTCATTTTTTTTCCCGCCATCCTTCCCACTTTTTTCTCCTGGGGGCCATTTCTCATTTTTTTTCATTTTTTCCGACTTGTTTTGCCCCCTCCTCCAGCTTTTTGCTCGGCCCAGATATCGAAAACCATTGGAGAGCTTCTGGGTGGCGGGCGTTAAGCAAGTTTCGCTGAATACAGATCGGAATTGATCCAATTGGACGTGGGGATCACTTGTGTGATTGACCGGCCCCAAATGTTAGCCTCACGTGGAATAATACGATGTTTTGGGGAATTAATTTTTGCTCTACACACAATTACCAGTATCATGCATACATTGCATCTTTTTCAGGGTCGGTAACACAGGCCACGCTTCACTGCTTTGCATGAGAGCTGGCTGGATAGGGAAAGGTCTAAAGAGATGCTGTCTCCGGGGAGGATGTTGAGGAGCGACATGACAAGCACACTGTACACAAAAAGCTGGGGGTATCGGCGGTATTCTGGTTACTGGAAAGTAAAGGGCCCGGCAATGAGCGATTTCGGAGTTTCGGGAGCGTATTTAACGTACCGTATGTACAATACAGTCAAAGCATAACAAGAGAAGGAAGAGAAGGAAGAGGATGGAGGGTATAGAATGGGTTCACTGGACACAACGCATATAGGATGACGATGAATGGATGATTGGAGGAGGGTGGGGGAGCGGGGAGTGGGGAATGGAGGGATAGTTGGATAGGATTAGGATTAGACGGATGGAGTGAATGGATTGGACAGGATGTCAGGCTGCAATTCGAGGTGTTGTTATGAAGAAAGCGGGTGGGCGAGAAAAGGTTCGTTCTACTCGAGTATAGGCGAGTGAACCAACGGGTCAAATCCATACAGAGAGGAAGAATTCTAGTTGAGGAGAATCCAGCGCAGGGCGTTATTCCCACTCTATTGTTACTTTGAGTACTTTCCCTCCCTCAGTCTTTTCTTATCATACGCTCTCAAAGCTTCGGCTGTGGCTACCCAACGAGTTACTAGCCTGCCCTGGGATCTCCAGCAGCGTTTTACAGCATGGACCTGCCCGTTTGCGGTGCCTATTTGGACTCTGGCGAGCATTCCCTCTCCGCACCTCTCTCGCTTCATGCTTGTCGGGGGATTTCTATTCACGTTCTCCCACCCTCATTCTTACAAAATTCTACGGTATCCTACCCCCCCCCCAGAAAAACCCTTTCAACAACACCCCCCTACCAATCCTTACCCAACCCTACCCCAACGCAACCCCAATTCTTGGAGCCAGCTCAATACAACCCTCAGTTTCTTGTGGAGATAGATAAAATTCACAGCTCCTGCTGGTCTCGAAGCTGGTCGCTCCTCCCTCCCACAAACCATTTATTTCGCCTTAAAGAATTTACAGTCGCTTGTAACCGTATCACCGGAATCAACAGCAATGCGACCCGAAACCAGAGGATCCGTTACACAGACAGTCTCAGAAAAGCTTAACATCTTTCTCTCGACACCCCCACCGCATCCATTAGACCAATTGTCCATCGATGAGATCAACAAAACCCGCGATGTTATCCTACGTGCCCATTCCTCGATGTCCATTGTATTTAGGACGATAACCTTGGAGGAACCGGCAAAAGTTTTATTATTGCCGTTCTTACAAGCCGAGCACAGAAGAGAGGTGACTAATAGAACTAGAAGGCCCCCGAGACATGCGAGGGTATTGTTTGATGCCATTGGGGAGGATCGCTCTTTGGAGTTATGTGATTCGGTGGTGGATGTGACATTAGGGGAGGAAGTGAGCTTTGATCTTATTGAAAAGAAGTATCACTCGCCTCTAAATGCGTATGATTTACTCCTCTCCTTCGAGCCCTTTTCGCGTCTAAAATAAATGCAGTGATGAAATTGCCATCTTCCCCGATGTGGCAATGGCCTCACCCCTCTTCCAGGAAGCTTTGGCTGAGCTGAACCTACCCGCGAACGTCGTTATCGTTATCGATCCATGGATGTATGGGGGCTGGGAAAATCCTAGAGAAATAAGCCCTCGTTACATGCAAGGGCTGGTTTACGCCCGTGACCCCAAGACAAACAACCCGGATTCAAATCACTATGCATTCCCAATACCCTTAATCCCGGTGATGGACATCTACAAGAGGAAAATCATTCGAGTTGACAAATTAGCTACTGGTGGTAGGGGGGATGGACTCAAATCCGGTACTGGTCCTAAAAACGCTTTGGATCATTGCAGAGCTGTGGAGTACATCCCAGAGTTGGTTGAAGGAGGGCTGAGGCAGGATGTCAAACCACTTAACGTTATCCAGCCCTACGGACCATCATTCACAACTACCGGGTCACTGGTCGAGTGGCAAAAGTGGAGGTTCAGGATCGGATTCAATCCTCGTGAGGGCGCAACAATACACGATGTTTGGTATGACAACAGGAGTGTTTTCTATCGCATGAGCTTCAGCGAGATGTCCGTACCGTATGGAGATCCCAGGGCACCATTCCACAGGAAACAGGCCTTTGATTTTGGAGACGGCGGAGCTGGGCGAGCAGCAAATAATCTCGAACTCGGCTGCGACTGCCTTGGCCTCATCAAGGTAAGTGGTAACCCCTTTGAAATTTTGAGAGTAGGGGTTTTAAATGCTCTCTGTCAACAGTACTTTGATGGGATCATGAACGACACCTCCGGCAAGGGTATTGTCTCGAAAAATGTTGTTTGCATGCACGAAGTCGACGACGGTATCCTGTGGAAACATACAAACTACCGCACAAACCGCGCTGTCGTCACCCGCAACCGGAAATTGATTGTGCAGTTCATCATCACTCTCGCCAACTACGAATACATCTTTGCGTATCACTTCGACCAAGCTGGTGGGATTACCATAGAGACAAGAGCTACAGGTGTTGTTAGCACTGTACCAATCGATCCAGGTACTACCAGCCCATGGGGTAATGTTGTCAGCCCGGGCGCTTTGGCGCAGAACCATCAGCACATATTCTGTGTGCGCATCGACCCAGCGATTGAGGGTCCAAAGAACACCGTAATCCAGGAAGAGTCACATCCTGTTCCTTTCACTCCAGAACTTAATCCTTGGGGAAATGCGTATGAAGTCAGACAAACAATGTTTAAGAGGACGTGTTGGGCAGACGCGGCGCCACATAACGCCAGGCTCTTCAAGATTGTCAACCAGAATGTCCGCAACCCGATAAGTGGTAGGCCTGTGGGATATAAGCTCGTTCCTTCGCCGTCCCAGCTTACCTTAGCCCACCCCGATAGCATCATGGCGAAGCGCATGGCGTATGCAAGCCATCATTTATGGATCACTAGACATCGCGACGGGGAGTTCTGGGCAGCGGGCAGGTTCACCAATCAAAGTTCAGTTGAGGTTTGTTATCAAAATTTACCTCCAGATATATTATACTAACGATTAATCACTCTATAGTCTGGTGGCGTCAAAGATATGATTGAGAGAAATGAAAATATCGAAAATGAGGACCTTGTCATCTGGCACTCCTTTGGCTTAACCCATAACCCTAGGGTGGAAGGTTTGTTTATCTTTCCCAGCCATGTTTGATCACTCGGCTAACTTTGTGAAACAGATTTCCCGGTCATGTGAGCGGCTCTCTGACTCCCCTGCTCTTCGCTTAACTTTTCGCTGACGTGTTTTAATCTAACCCCCTCAGGCCAATCGAGACGCATCAGATTCACCTCAAGCCGGCAGATTTCTTCACCAAAAACCCTGCCATTGATGTTCCCTCGACCAAAAACCAGACGTCCATCCTGTACAAAGTTGGGGGCCTTGTTAGCGGATTCGTGGCGGAGGTTCCCCAGAATAACAAGGAAAGCGAGCGCACCAGACAAGCGAAATTGGTTACCGTGGACGACAGCACAGAGCAGCTCGCGCAAGGGATAAAGAGTTGTTGCATATAGGAAGGCGCTTCGGAGTTCTGTTTTTTATCCTTCCCTCCTACTCCTGCCGTTATTGGTATAATACTTTTTCTGTCACCCACATATATCCGAATGGCAGCAGGAGAGTGGTTTCTTTTCGTCACTTTTTCTTTCCAATGCATTCATAAGGGCGGGCGTTTGCTTCAAGTTACTCCTTCTATTCCATTCCTTCAAGTCAAATACTTCTATCGTACCTATTTCATTTCTTTTTCTCTTCTTTCCTATTTTCGCTTCTGGATCGCCTTTGTCGTGTTAAATTTTTCATTTTGCCTTTCCTTAGTTGTTAAAGGCCGGGTTTTTTCTTTTTTGTCACTGCTACAACGAAATCACGCTATTTAGGTCATGAAGCGACGAAACGATTGACGTTATGATGCCATAGACTCTTTTGTTTTTTATTTTATTATTGACGCTCTTCGTTATTCCTTTTCCCTTACCTTCCTCACTCACCCTTCACTCGAAAGCGTAGTGCGAAAACGCTGCAAGCAGGCTAGGGCGGGAGAGGGAGGGGGGGTAGGGTGTCGAAAACCCTCATTTCTTCAACTTATGGCCCATACGCATGTTTCTCTTTTTATTTCCTTCTCCCTCTCTTTCCACTTCCTTGTCCCCGTCATCACCGCCTTTGTACAGCAACCACACCCATACTAAAAGAGAAGAAAGAGAAGGGAAAAAGAAATTTGTAAATAACTCTCACGTCTCTTCCCCTTCAGTAAGCAAGTTAAGCCTCACGTATTATACAATGCCATATCACAAGTCTATCGCCTTCTTCCCATCATTGCGGAACCAATCAACGAAACCCATCAGAAAATCCTTCGCCAAAATTACCACATTGAACTTTGTGAGGGACCGTACTGTATACCAGTCAATGGAAAAAACCCGGGGATCTAGGGCCCGGCAGATAGGCAGATAGGTAGATAGATATATACCGATGATAGCTTCCCCAGCATACACGCACGGCCACTCTCCAAGGCCAACACAATGATCCTAGCCCCCACCCCCCGCCTTTCTTTCGCAATCATACGGTACGTCTTGCATATATGCCAAGCAGCTATGCCCATACGATGTGTGATATAGACAGTATCCGTTTCCGTATGATACAGTGCAGCAGAGTGAGTTACGAGCAGTTTTATCGAAAGTACCACACTTTTATCTACTCATTGCAGCGCATTGCATCGTATGAGACCACGATGCCGCACACTTGGGCCAAGTTTTGATGAGTAATTTACCCGGATGTGGCTCATGGTGTGTCACTCGGTTTTGCAAATGGTGGTGGTGGTGAGCCTTGTATTCGGGGGGGAGGGGGGGGTATGCCGAGGCGATATGGAGGTCACTACGATAGTACGTCTATATCTGAGTTTTCGCCCTTGGGTATGAATGTCTTTGGTTTTGGTTTCGGTTCCCGAGTGTTGAGATTGGGGGGTTCGTTCCATAATTCATAATGATATCATAGCTAAGAGAGTTTCACTTAATCTTCTCCTCCCCCCCCCCGCCCGGCCAATTCGCCGGGCTAGAGTTCGCGGCACTAAGCCTCTGAGTGGTTTGGAATCGGGACGTAAATTAACAAAGTGGACGGACGGAAGCTGAAGATTTGGAGTTGATCCTGGGGAGGGTTAGGACTGGATAGGGACCCGCAGGCCCCGTTCTCGACACTAATCACTTGAATGCCGACACAGCAAGTCACGGGACCGGCCGGGACCCAGAAAGAGAACCCCAAAAGCGTATATATTATGATTCTGTACCACATCCCTCAATGGGAACGGAAAAAGGGCCGCCATGGTTAGTGAAGCTATTGGTACAGGACACTATATTCATG
>NW_003299103.1:636975-643268 GCF_000151645.1 Tuber melanosporum
TTGGGTAGTAGCGATCTTAATCCTGCAGCCCTTTCGCGCAGTGATCCTCGATGTCGGAAGTAGATCCTTTTCCCCCCTCTTGACTCTACTCTTACCTTTTCTTCTTCCAATTTTGGTATAGTACACCCCGAGTATCATCAATACCGATACGAGTAAGTGTTATTCTACGGCTTCGCGATCCCCATTTTTCCTAGCATAAATTTATTTGATCGTTGGCTGTGCTCTCGTTTATGGGAACTGTGCAGGCATCATATAAGAACCTAGATAAGTACTCGTACTGTACTGTACATGCATCGATCGCTTGATATCTCGGACCACGCACTGACTGCCCCAAACAGAACTGGACTCGACGAGACAGGACGGTACAAGTTACGCGATTATACCCGCACATGTATCAATAGGGAATAAAAAATGGAGTACGCGAAACCGGAAGCCAATCATAACATTGCAAACGAACATCATTTAAAGTTGAAAGTGCGGGGAAAACAAGAGGGAAACGCGGCACGAATTCGGTATTCAATTCTGAGAGGAATAAAAAGATTAAAGTAGAAAGAAAAGAGAAAGAGAAAAACACAAACGTCCACTAACCACCTTCTCGTCCGTACAAAGGTTGTGGGAAAACTATTAAGAATAATAAGGCCTAGACTCCCAGCTTTGCAATGCCCTCCGCCGCGCTTCCCGCAACGTTTCCGTTCGCGGTGCTTGCACCGTTAGATTTTGCAAAGCTCTTCTCAAAGGCTTGAATAAAATCTTCGACGATGTCATCGATGTGCTCGATACCTACGGAAACTCGGATGAGGTCCTTTGTGACTCCACTTTTGAGTTGTTCTTCATCGGTGAGCTGTTCGTGGGTAGTTGATGCGGGGTGAATGACTAGGGTCCTGTGCAGAATAATCCCGTTAGCGGGGTATTTCCCCCCAAATTCTCTCTGGCTCCTCGCTTCGATCTACAACCCGAAATAACAGGATAAGAAGGTTCGTGTGGGGGGAGGTGGTTGGGATGAAATCGGGAATTGGGGTGGCTGGGTTAGGTTGACTTACTTTGCGTCACCAACGTTAGCTAGATTGGAAGCTAGCTTCAGGCTGTCCACCATGGATACGATTCGATCTTCTCCACCCTTCAAGCCGAAAGATAGCACTCCGCCGAACCCGCGCTTGAGGTACTTCTTAGCCATCTCGTGTGATGGATGGGATTCGAGTCCCGGGTAAGAGACCCACGCGACCCTCTCGTGCTTCTCCAGCCAGCGCGCGAGCGCAAGCGTGTTGCTAACATGGCGCTCAACACGCAGACTCAGGGTCTCGAGACCCTGGATCAACTGGAACGCACCGAACGGGTTCAAGCAGGAACCGAGGTCACGGAGAATTTCAACACGGACACGGATGGCGAAGCTAATTGGTCCAAAGGTTTCCCAGAACTTCAGTCCGTGGTAACCTTCTGACGGATCGACGAATTGGGGGAATCGTGCGGCATTCTTTCCCCAGTCAAATTTACCACTATCGACGACCACTCCTGCGATTGTCGTTCCGTGGCCGCCGATCCATTTTGTTGCCGAGTTCACAATGATATCAGCACCTGCAGGTGGTTAGTCCGGGCCCCGAGTGACAAACCATGCGTAGGAATGAAGTACCGTGTTCGATGGGTCTGACCAAGTAACCTCCAGCTCCGAATGTGTTATCAACGACCAACGGAACTCCTTTATCGTGGGCAACCTTGGCAATGGCCTCAAAGTCCGGGACATTATACCTCGGGTTTCCAATACTTTCAATGTACACTGCCTTGGTCTTGTCGTCGATCGCAGCGACAATATCCTCAGGCTTGTCCCCGTTCACGAATTTGGTGTGAATACCCAAGCGAGGGAGGAAGACCTTGAATTGGTTGTACGTTCCTCCGTAGAGGTAGGAGGTTGAGACAATGTTGTCGCCGGCATGCGCCAGCGCCGCAATGGCCATGAATTGAGCAGATTGGCCGGAGCTAGCAGCAACAGCAGCTACACCCCCCTCAAGTGCCGCAATACGCTTCTCAAAGACGTCGACAGTAGGCTAAAGTGGGAACCCCGTGAGCAACATCCCGAAAAAACATTCAGAAGAGCGGTTCGAGTTACGTTCATGATACGGCTGTAGATGTTGCCTGTGATGCCATAGAGGGTCAGCAAATTGTTTGGTGTAAAGCGTAAATGGCGGACGGCTCACCAAACTCCTTGAGCCCGAAAAGACGTGCACCATGAGCGGAATCATTGAAGACGAAAGACTATCTCATTCAAAGGAGTTAGCTGAGCCCTGATCCATCTCGCAGCTCGACGTGCAGCAGGGAACGTACGGTAGAGGCATAGATGGGCACCGCACGGGCGTTGGTGGCAGAATCAGGCTCTTGGCTACAAAATGATTTCACGTGAGCGACAAACCCCACTCCTTTGACACACTCAAAGAGCTGCAAAAACGAACAAAGATAGAGCAGGGGATGCCTACCCAGCATGCAAGCAGAGTGTCTCAAAGCGTGACATTGTTTTACTTGTGATTGCGGTGTATATGTGGAGGGTCTCTTTAGCAGTACAGTATCTGGGGTTGAATTGAATAAAGCGATATCAAAGAAACTTGTGGTGGGGCAGACTGAGGAGTGAAGGACGGAAGAGAGATGGGGAGGGAAATGGGAGAAATATAAAGTAGTGAAGCCTCACAGGAGCGTGGGGTACCTCGTAAAAAGGGGAGGGGGTAAAAAAAAAACAACAAAATTGGAGCACGCCATCTGAGTAGTTCTGGTTAGCAAACACTAATAGCCATCGCAAACTACGAAAAGTGCCCGTAACCGGCAGAGCAAGTGGGGAGCCCACAACGAAGAGCACGGCACTGCGGTTTGCACCTACTCGAGTATAGTCTACCGGTACTCGAGTATGATGGTGAAAACAGGATTATCAAACAACATCGAAACCTTTGTCCAACATGCGGCATCACCCACCCACTGCCTTCGGGATTGCAAGTCCGGAAACTGCAATTGTATACGGTAAATAAATCATAGCAACTCGAGCGTTCCCCAGCCCCACATATTAATAATCTCAAGTGCGTGCTCTCAACACGAACATTTTTGTCCCAGTTTTTTGGGGGGTAGATGGGGAACGTTCCACTACCGGTACAGTACTGTGTCATGTTCGGTACCGTATCTAAAGATAATTTCAGATCCACCACGTCATGAAAACAATTCCTAAAAAGGAATTTAATTGCCCTCTCCTCGTGTGAAATAGCGGTATCGCAAGTAAAGCGAATCAGGGAGCCGGAGCATAGGGAACCGCAGAGGGAATCCCTCCCTCATATCATACTTCAATACCGGTATCACAAAGGTCTGTGTTGAGAGAGTCCGACTTGAGTATGAGGCTCAACTATCATAAACAAGCCCCATGTCTGTTGCAACGAGACCGGTACTCGGGTGCTTGGCCATATCCGGACACACCGGCACTAATTAATACCATCCAGCGCCCAACACAATCACCGCAGACCGTCTTAATAGAGTTACCGGTATGCCTCAGCACTCGAGCACAGTACTCGTACTGTACAGTACAACAATGACCATCTCCACTCGAATACCGGTATGTGTGTGGATCCGCTGCTCGAGTAATGTTCCCTAACAGTTCAGCGTGGGGTTTCTTGCACACTCAGGTATGGGGAAGGGGGTATCATACCTGTAATCGAGTAGTAATCCATGGGCTAGACCATGGGCCAGACCTGCATGCCCAGCGGTAGGGTGGTGGTCGCCGTCTTCAAGCCATCAGATAACCTTAACCAATTCACGCTCCCACATGAATTTATCTCCTAATCTGGCAAATAATCTGGCCTGCACCCATCTTGCACCCAGAATGGGGACCTTTTTTCCCCAGGATAAGTTACCTAGTTCGGTCCGACCATCCGAGACACCAGGCAGTGCACCGCAAGTTCTTCTTACTATCCACACGATTCCACAGTGGGTACATGATACAGCAAAGCGTACCCCACGATAACGCGAAGCAGGACCTATTAGGGCAAGGCAACATCGTAAAAGGTATCGCGGTATCATATCATCTCGTATAGTAGACCATTTGCAACTGCTAAACACCGTACTGCGGAGCACCATGCATGCTTTATTCGGAAGAAAAGAAAAGAAAAGAAAAAAAACATACCAGTGTCATATCCCGGGAAGCCATTCAATGAGGCGCATTTTAGTTTCCCTGTAATGGGCAGTGGGCACGATCCCTAACCCTGACCTTAACTTTATCTGGATTCGGGAAAAGTGATCCCCTGTCAAAATAATAGAGCAAAAAAGCAAAGCTGGGAGGAAAGCAGTTCTGCATCTTGTGGAGGAAATATCTACTGATTTATGCCTCGTCATACGGAAACGATGAAAACTGGACCCAAAAAATTTCAAATAAATGTGTGGCTTCCAATCCCAGAACAGTCAGCGCAGACAGTGTGGTGATCCTAGGGTTAGCCACAGTTTTCCCTTTCACATACGCACCAACCTCACCACGGTAGCAGCCTCACTGAACTCTTGCTCGCGACACCTCCGACCCAGAACACCATATCTGCTCAAACAACCATCCATCGCAACATAGTTATCTCACTTGGATAGTGTTTCAATATGGCGGACCCTTCATCGTCTGTGTCGCCCCAGCTCCTGCACCATCTGCACGCGTTATGTATAATGAAATATTCTCAGCACCAAACAGTACAGCCTGAACTCCTGGTCGACTTGCTTTTGAAGACTCCCCAAGTCGCTCAGCAGCATCCCTTTACCTGGACGATGATCGACCCGCCACAGCCAGGCACCCTTATGCTTTCATGGAACCCACCCCAGATGGTCGGCGTCTGCGCTTCCGACGGTTATGTGTGGGCGGATGCTGAGGTAGCTCATATTGTTGAAGTGAAAGGATATGTTCGTTTTCCTCCCCCCCCCTTCTTTCCCTCCATAGCTCCATTAGAGGTGGCCCTCTTTGTAGCCTCTTTATATGTGTGTACCGGTATTACCTGGAAATCCGCACACAACATATTGAACGCCCCCCGGTATGAGGCTTCCTGCTGCGTTACATTATTGGCCCTGTTACATCGTGTTCCTCGTGGCTCCATGCTACGATCCGCGATAAATACCCGACCTTCTCGTTTTTTCATTTTTGCACCCCCCCACCTCTGTCCAATCGTTTTGACCGTCTCGTGAAGGATATTCCCCGCTACGTACGGTCGATAAATGCGATGCAGCTTGCGCATTCGTTGTGATTGCTATGATCCCGCTTGCGGTCTTTCCTTTTTCTTCCTTGCCCCTTTCTCCTGGTCATTTTTCGTTGTTGGTATTACACGAACGATTCCACAAGTCTCGTCCCTAGAGTGAAGTTTTTTTGAGGGCCACCACCACCAAAATAAATAAATAAAGGAATCTGCTAACGTAACGGGGAGGCCTTAATAGCAAATTGAGATCCACTACCACAAAGCCGGTTACAA
Source organism: Tuber melanosporum (assembly GCF_000151645.1). Lineage (NCBI taxonomy): Eukaryota > Fungi > Ascomycota > Pezizomycetes > Pezizales > Tuberaceae > Tuber > Tuber melanosporum. Next base: position 642,432 of record NW_003299103.1, read on the forward strand.
CCCGAGCGCACCCAACCAGTCGCACGCCGTATTTTCTCGGCGCAGATACCGCCTAAAACCGGGCCATCCATCGACTCCCCCAGAAAACGCGAACCTCTGGTTCCTACACTACATCCAAGCAGAGCGTCAAAATCACGTCCCCATCAACACGGTGCCCTTGACAGGCAGTATTCGTCAGAGCTTCACGGCACGAAACTACATCACCCAACTTTTCCAAACGGGCCAACTCCCGCGAAAGGAGTTCTACTTGCCCGACCGGAATTCTTGGCCCATGATCACACTGCCCAACCAGCAACAACAGCAACAACACCCTCAACAACAACAGCAACAGCAGATCCAAATGCAGGCTCAGCAACAGGCGACGATGCAAATCCAAACCCCTCAACACAATCGACAAATCTCCCCAATGAACACCCGCGCGACCCCGCAGCCTCCGCAATCAGCTCAGCAGGTATACTACACACCCGTACGCGCTAATGCCAAACCCCCCGGTGGTGCCCCTCCATCAGCAAAGCGATTGAAGCCTACTCCCCCCGGCGGTCACAACCCTGCCGCAGCGGCAGCCCAGGCGGCAGCGCTAGGCGTTGACCCCTCGATGACAATCGATGAGGAGGAGGACACGTCACGCGGCGACATGCTTGACCACCTCACCCCGCGCGAGATTGCAACGACCCGGTACATACAACATCATGAGTGGATGGAGGAAATTATGGGCTCGCCATACGCAATCGACAGGATCGAACCCATTGATCTGGGCCTTGGATTGCGCGGCGAACTAGAGATCGTGACAAAAGGTCTCTCACACGGGAAGCATGGAAACGGAACGGGTAGCGGCTC
>NW_003299103.1:643418-649591 GCF_000151645.1 Tuber melanosporum
AGACCCACCGGTGTACCCGCCCATCCCGAAGCCCCCCGCGCACTGTAGATGCGGCCAAGGAGAAGGAAAGCTCCCAGGCGGAAATCCTGGAAGAGCTCCGCCCCCGCGTCGAGGCCAAGATCAGGGAGATGGAAGCGGAAATGCTCAGAATGCAAGATGCCCACGCGAAGCGCCTTCAGAAGATCAAGCAAAACGGCGTGACCAAAGATGCCGAACTAAAACTCCGAATCGGCCTTGGCCTCACCCCCCAGCATCAACAAGCCGAGATTGAGAGCCACCAAGTATACACCCCCAACAACGAAATGGAAGACTGCCATTCCGAGCCTACCGCGGCCGCAACCACAATCAAAGACCTTTCAGCTGTAGAAGAAATAGTCCGTGACGTGGAACGCGCCCTTGGGAAAAAAGTGGTCGAGAAGAAAATGCTAGCAAAGCACGAGCTGCCTATCGAAGAGATTATCAAGATGGGCGGGATAGTAGCTGAGGGTGACGGCCAACCAAACCTGGACACAATCATGATGGAAGATCAGGGCGGCAACAGCCGCAACGGTGAAATTCAACAAGATGGCGATGCGGGAACAGTAAACCTTAACGGATCCACAACTGTCGACTACGAATTCAACCTCGCAATGGTCAACTTGCCGGATGAGAATGGCACCGATTCTTCGCGTCAGTCGGAGATGGGGTTTCCGCATGTGCTTGATGGCGCTGCGGAATTTCCTCCTCCTCCACTGCCACAGGAGACAACAACGGGGGCGCAGGAGGAGGAGGATACGATTATGAATGACTTTACGAACGTTGATCAGGATTCGAAGCCAGACACGCCCAATGTGGAGGGAGGGGGGAAGGAGAAGGACCCTGAAAACACCGCTACTTTTACCACTGCCCCTGCTCCCACTGTTACAACTACACCAGCTATCACCTCACCTCCAGGCACAGATCAGCAGCAACAGAAGGCCAGCGGGGATTCACTGCCGGCCGCAGCAGCATTCATGTTCTCCCCGCCGACGGAAAAAGTCGCCGAACCCACCACCACCACCGCCGCCACCGCCAATACTTCCGCCAGTGGTGGAGGCGGAGGTCCAAGTGCGGGGATTCCAGGACTGGGAATGGGAATGCCAGACGGGAAGTAGCTATGCTGGGAGGCAGAAGGACCTTGTAACATACAGAGCATTCTCTCGCTTGTGTTGTTTCTTGTTTTTTTCCCTTTCCTCTTTCCCCTTCCCCTCCTTTGTCTCTTCCTTCCCTTTTGTACGGTACGGTACCCGGGTCTTTTTTTTATTATTAATGAGATTCTCAAAATACCACCCTCCCTGGGAAAATAAAATAAAATGATGATTGTCATGGACTATCACTCGGATTCATACCCATCAACCCACCCACCTGTTCGTTGTGATGAGGGATAGTTTTCGTTGGACTGATAGCACTGTGCTCGCATGACCGTACGTACTCGTACTGTAGGAAAGGGGAAACGTCACACTTGACCCGCTCGTTTGCACGCATGCCGTAACGGGAGTCCACGCACCCGTTTGCGCCCCGCCGTCTATCAAGTTACAGTATGGTACGGTAACGGCACCATCTCCAACCGTGACGCCACCCAGGTACACAGCCACACACCGTTGCCCAGACAACCAACCCCTTGCCTATCCTCTCCAACCGTTCTTCTGCGGTGCTCCACTCGCAAGATATCCGAAGAAGAAAACAGAATGCCGCGGCCCATCACACCGAACCCCTTACCGAACCCCTTACCGCATTTTAAGAGAGAGAGGGGGGGAAAGAAAGGGAAGACAATACTCGAGTATACGGTACGATAGTGGAGGCAGAAAGGTGCTACATTTACTCGTACATTATGGGATTGTGAACAATATACCCCGAAGGGAAAATGCGAGTACCATGTGTAGACTACTCGTACCTTACTCGAGCACCAAATGATACTGTAAATCGTGTATCACGAGCGCATGAATGGAGCATCGGCTACGAGTAGGGCTCTTAGCAAATGACGAGTGCAATGGTGGGTTACAGTACGATAGGTGGTGGGCATACGTCAGCGTTGGTGCAGCATGGCAGTAACGGTTAACGATAGGGCGCGGTATCAGGGTCAGTTTTAGGTGGTGGGGATAGATTCGCTTGTGGTGGAATCCCTGAAAGTGGCGGTACCGGTCCTTGTATGATAACTGTGGTGCTGGTGGTGGTGTATGATAATCGTTGGAAGCAGGAAGGGAATGAATGCGTAGGGCACAGTATGGGTACAGCGCCGGGCATCGACTTGATGGCCTACACCCAGCTTCCTTGAAAATTGAGATTGGGCTTCTTGTCCGCTATTCTCCTCTCATTGCTCGTTCGTTTGTTCGTGAGAAATTTACCCCATCACTTCTCTCACTTACTGATCTCTCTACCCATCCTTCGGTCACTTTCAAGGCACTCTCGGAATATTGGGGGTTTCAAATCATCTGCACTTTGCCATTTTTCATTGTTACTACTGTATTTCACTTTACCCAACTCTCCACTCTCCACCATCGTCACACCAAGAAGCTAGGTACGCGTAACATTTTCTGTACTGCCCCGAACCCTTGCGCGATGTTTTATCAATCACTTCTTCCCCCATCACTACTACCCTATCATACTGTACTCTACCCACCCCTCCTCCTCCACCCATCCACCCAGTTAGTTGTATGACAGTTATCGCCTTTGACTTTTTCGTTGACTTGATGGGATCCATTTTTACTTTACCCTGCCAGGTGAGTACTATGCTGAGCCTCCTCTCCTGCTCCTCCTCCTTCTTCCTCTTTGCCCCCCCCCCCACCCGGGCGAACGAGCGACTGCGTGGCCCCGGCGGGTTGCAGATTTCACTTTCGAGCCTTTGCTCTGCTGACGTTTTCCCCTCCTTTCCCCCTCCGCTTTCGCAGGTATAACAGAGGGTTGGGTCCTTGGTCAATCTATTGCCTCGAAATTCCCCTACTCCTCCTGCACAAACTATTACAGCAAACCTGTTTGTCCTGCCATTAACACTGCTGAGACCAGACCCCCCATAACGGCGCAGGTAAAAAATAGAGAGAGAAGAAAAGGAAAGGAAAGAACTAGACACGATGGTCAACCCAATCCTCCTCTTGAGAGTAACTCAGGGTGTCCTCGCATTTATTGTTCTCGGAGTCGCCGCATATGTTGTGGACGGCTATGATGGCGCCGTAGATGCTGCGAATTTCCTGGTCTTTGATGTAAGTCCTCTTCCCCCTGTCGCTACCCCCCCATCTTCCTTCTGTGCTACGCAAACTTCTCATACTTATGATGCTAAATAAAGCAATATTCTAGTCAGTCTGGACCTTTATTGCACTCGGTTACGTCGTTGTAACGCCAATGTTCTTTCCAAACTTCCACAATCGCTGGGCAGTTCTCGGTGTCGAGGCTATTACAATGGTGTTTTGGTTTGCAGGCTTCGTTGCGTTGGCCGCGGGCATCGATCGCCTGAGATGTGATGTTAGGTTCCAATGTCCTATTTCAGCGGCAAGGGCGGCGGCTGCATTTGGGGCTTTTGAATGGTAAATTCCTTCTGCCCCACAACAGTGACAATTGAGAGGAGATGGCCAACGAAGAGAATGGAATAAATAGGCTTGCTTGGGCAACTTCACTAGGCCTGATCGTCCGCGCACTCATTCAGTATGGAAAGGCGGAGCCGGACGATGATGCAGGTACCTTCCCCAATGATGATACAACCCCTGACCGTGGACCTTCGGATGTTGAGAGAGGTGAACAGTTTGATCTTGGGATTGGGGAGGGTGGTGGTGCGCTAAAGTATGGGGGAGTGACCCCGCCACCGAAGTTGCCAGAGTTAGCGGAGTTGGGTGGTGGTATTTCTGGGAGTAGGGACGACGAAGGGTTTTATGATGGCCCTAGATTAGACATGCCAGAGGTGGCTAGGTTTGGTGGACGCAGGTGATGCGGTATGATTGCTAGTATTTGCTTATTGTTTTCTTCCGGGTCAGGTTCGGGGGAGTACGGTAATGATTCACTTCTTTTATTGCCGGTTTCGGTGTAGGCTGGCTTGGGTGGCTTGAAAAGTATTGTACTTGTACTGTATGTGATATTTTTGGCTTTTTCTTTTTCTTCCCCTCTCTTCTTCTGGGACATTGGAAATATGGGGACGTATCCCTGTGTCGTACCCGTGGGACGTAGACAGTAGGGTTTTCCTTTGTTGGATATTATCAGATTTTCGCTTTGCTTCCTTTTTTTCCCGGATGGATATGACGGATTTATGTGCTTCCTTTGCCGTATATATAGCGTTGGGTAGTAGCGGTTTCGTGGTGTTATATCTACTCGTAGGGATAGTGGTTAGTCATTTCTTTCTTTATCGCTGTCGACCAAGCGATCAAGACTTGTACGATACTGAACAGTGAATGAAAAGTATTCATGACCCCTCACCCGAAAACTCTGTGAACTCCCCACCTGTGATAAATGCTACGATGTAGCGGAAGCGATAAAGATACTGTAAATAAACAGAGAACACTGGTGCATTTGACTGTTGAATTTTGAAACATATATATATTATTATAGTTATTTTTCGTTAACAAAAATAACCGACTACAATGAATAGAAAAATAACTTGATCATACAACAACCATCCTCTCACCAACCTCAACATCACAATAACAAAAAAAATTAAAAAAATGTAAATACATAGTAGAAATCAATATTTAGTGTACCATCCATCTGCCTTAATAATTGCTTCAATCCTATCCACCATTGAACTTGATAGAGAATCAAAAATCTTTGGGTCAAGAAGTTCCTAACAAGCAGTAATAGCCTCTTTAATAGCTTTTTTGACCTCATTGTCAGAGTCCTTCATGAGATATAGGTTAGGATAATGCTTCTGAAGCTTATCTTTTGCTAGAGCCCAAACATGTTCAATTGGATTGAGATCTGGTGAATAGGCTGGAATTTCCATAAGAATAATTCTCTGCCCTCTGAGCCATCTCCTAAAAGGTAAATGAGTCTTAGCATTGTCAATAATAAAGAAAACCTCTTCCCCCTCAAGATGCTTCTTAATATCCTCCCATATCTCTATAAAGTCATATTGATCATAAACTTCAATAATTGACTTTCTAGTTACTTCACCTCCAGCAGATGAAGGATCAGGAAAAACAGGCAAAAAGAGACTTTGAGCTTAGGTTAGGAATACCGGGATCAGATACCTAGGAACCACTCTAAGTAGAGTAACTCCACTCAGAATCGGAATCTCTAGTCTCCAACACCTCCCTCTGGCCCTCTTGTGAGGTTTGTACATCAATAGCTCAATTGGAATATCATGTGATTCCTCTCTGAAGATCACATGTTCAACTCCTCTTGTGGTTAAAGTTATTTCTAGTATTGAGTAATATTTTATTAATATTACTTGCAACTGCAAGGCTCCCTGCATGACACCAGAGGAACTCCAACTAAAAGGTTATGATTCAATCCTATCATAGTGCTTCTTCTCTGTATGAGGGAAGTTACTAGATAAGAATTTATCAGTTGAATCAGGAGATATTGAGCTTCGAAATCAGTGACTTTAGAAGGTTGCATATACGACTTTGCAGAATTACCCAGAGCAGCTAAGGGTTGCTGACTAAGGAACTTTCTATTGATTTGGTAGAATAGCTTCCTGCAAATTAGTAGGAAGTCATTCGGAAGATATCTGTCAGTTGAATATAGAGCTATGGAGGTTTGAAGTTAGGCAATTTAGAAAGGCTGCAATTATGACTACCTCTGCAGATACAATGTGCAGATAAAACTTATTATTTTATCAATGACGAAGACAATTGGGGCCAACACAGTTTGGCTTGAAAACTGGGCCATAAGTTTAAAGACTCTGATGATTGGATAATTACGATTAAGAACAGTATAGTTCCTAGTTAGCAATATCATAATTACTAAAGATGGTGTGGTGATTTTTAGGGTCTCCAGATGTTTGCATCTTTGGAGAATACCTGAAGTTGCGAGTTATACTCAGAGAGGTACATAGTTATATAAGAGATAGAAGTAGTCTATGAATACTCAGACGCAAAATATAAATATTGCAATGCCATAGCTTTTTGTACGCCACTTGCAGACAAAGTCTCAAGTCACTGTCGGGATTTTATCGCTATCGCTGTGATAGGCTTGTTTACTGTGGCAATAACCAGATGGGATAAATGTTGCCG
>NW_003299104.1:0-143212 GCF_000151645.1 Tuber melanosporum
GTCATCTATGCTTCTACTCCTACTTGCAAGCTTTTAAAATCTCTTCCACTACTTACCTTTCAGATTCACTGCTTGTAGAATGATCAGCTAGTAGGACGAGTATTTTGTCTTTCAAAATAGTGAGAAGATCTCCAAAAGTCTATAATTGCTGTAACCAGTACAGGTACTCAGTTAATAGTTTTGTTTTATGTTTTGTTTTAAGTATTGCATTAATATTTAATTTATTTTAAGTATCGTTCAATACTTGGTTTTATTTTATATTTTGTTTTATGTATTGCTTTGATTCTTGATTTGTTTTAAGTATCATTTGATACTTGGTTTTGTTTTATGTTTTGTTTTAAGTATCACTTTGATACTTGGTTTGTTTTAAGTATCATTTGATACTTGGTTTTGTTTTATGTTTTATTTTAAGTATTATTCTGATACTTAAGTGGTTTTACCAAAGTATATCAATTGATACCTTTGATTGGTTTCGTTCATTCTACTATATACTTGGTTGAATGGTTACTCTTTAGTTTTCCCAGTACATCTTGGATGCCTCTTTTAGCTCTCAGCTCTCATCTCCTCTGTAGTAGAGCAGACTACCTGTCAGCTATCGTACCCATCACTGATAACATGAATAGAACTATGCGAACATATTACAATTGCTCTATTTTAAAAGAGAGTTTTTCTTCTTCTTGGCCTTTCAAAGTTCATGTATCAGCCTTTCATCTAGTAAGACCTTGAAACCTAAAATTTGTTTCATACCTTACAGTATTAGTAATTCCATAATGTTGAACTAATATGACAAGATTAAATGCATCTGAGTTTTTTCTCTTCCTACTTACTAGCATATCTTACTCAACATCAATACCAGAATGATCAAGCCTAAGTTCAATATCCAGTTCTATACAGTACTTCCTTGAAGGTCCAGTACCTATAAGTATAAATCTCTGTTAACACATTTAGTAGGTTACTCACTAGGCAGCTTTACAAGAGTTAATTACAGTACTGGAAAAAATTGATAAGTATTCAATCAAGGATGTATTTGTAATGTGTTCGCAAAGTGCTAATCACATTTCGGGGTAAGGTACGACAGTTGAGCGTTGGCCTGCTCTTCCAGAGAGGAGAGGAGAGCTGCAAACTGAAGAAGGCTTCAAAAGTCTATGGGGAAAACAAAAGAATAACCGTCAACTAAGTATATTAAAATAATATCTGTTGAAGTCTACCTTTTCCATTGTAAAATCAGCCAGTCTTTAAATACACAAATCTGTTCAGATCTGTTAGGAATACTAGGATCTGATACCTAAGAACCACCCTAAGTAGGGTAACCCCTCTCGGAATCGGAATTCATGGTTTCCAACACCCACTACTAGTCCTATTATGGGGCCCACATATCATCATACATATCAACCTCAGTTGCGTCCTGTGACTATAATGCTACAGAATTGTAGGTATAAGAATAACACCGTATATATCATTGACTCCCTCCAAGTGCATCTCATTTGCAGGTGATATGAGAGAGAACCTTGAGCTAGGTCTGGGAAGTAGAATGGAGTGAATCTGCCAACTACCCAGGAGGGTACTAGGCTTTAAAGATGTGACATTTTTGGCATAGACCGTAGGTAACTGGACATTTTCACATAAGGAGATAGTATCAAATAATAAAGAATCTCAACAAGAAATCAATACATTCACACCCACCCTACAATAACCATAAGAGTTTAGAACTCTGAGTGACACTATATAGAAGCCTATGGACTTCAAGGAGTGTTAAAACTAGGTTTTAAAATACGTTGTAGCTGTAAAGATGACTCCCAATACTAGAATAGCAATTGGAACCCTGTTATTCAGAGCACCTAAGAGTTGCCAACCATGTAATTATCTGTCAATCCAGTAGAATAGATTTCTGTGAATTAGTAGGAAGTTATCGAGAAGATATCTGTTGATTGAGTAGGAAGTTATGAAGATTTGAAGTCAGGCGACCTAGAAAGGTTACAACTACGACTACCTTTGCAGATACTACCCGCAGATGAAACTGATCATTTCATCAATGACAGGGACAATTGGAGCCAACTCAGTTTGACGTGAGAATCAGGCTATGAGTCTAAAGACTCTGATAATCGGATAATTACTATTGGAAACAGCATGGTTCCTAGTTAGTTATATCATAATTACCAAAGAGGGTGTAGTGATTTTCTGGGTTTCTAAGTGTTTGCACCCCAGAAGAATACCCGACGTTGCAAGTTACAATCAGAGAGGTACTTAGTTGTATAATAGATAGATGTAGTCTGTGAATACTCAGATGTGGAATATAAATATAGAAGTACCTCTCAAGCTTTTATACATCATCAAGTAACCAAGAAGAGATCTTAACAATATAATATTGTCCTCATAATTGTATTCTACTTTACCTACTTTACTTAGCTGTTAGTAGTCATAAACAATACAAGTGAAGTCTGAGCCTCCTTAGACAATCTCCCTCTACAGGAACAAATCTTGGTTGGCCTAGACAACTCTGAAGTCTATCAGGTTGTCTCCACTTAATAATGTCTATCATGAATGAAACTAATTAAAGGTATCAAGCAATACACTTTGGTAAAATCACTTAAGTATCAAAACGATACTTAAAACAAAACACGAAATAAAATCAAGTATCAAACAATACTTAAAACAAACCAAGTATCAGAGTAATACTTAAAACAAAACATACAACAAAACTAAGTATCAAACAATACTTACCATAAACTGACTATCAAAGGGATACTTAAAACAAAACATAATACAAAATCCTTAACTGAGTACCCGTACCAGTTACAGTATTATTATATGTCTTGTTGAAAATCTGATGTTTGCTAGTTAAATATCTTCATATTTAAATATAATTTATAATTATATAATATGCAATCATGAATTCTCACTCAACTCCTATACTATAAGCAGATATGAAAATAATTAAGTATCAACCAATACTTAAAATCTACTAACACAAAACAAAGCTAAGTATTAGCTAATACTTGTAATCAAACATAAAATAAAACTAAGTATCAACTGATACTAGTACTTTAAACAAAACATAAAACGAAACAACATACATCCTATATAAAGCACGTATCTGTGATATTTACAGATTCTTAACTACTTGGTAAGATTAAAAACTTATAACATATTTACTATATACTTATCAAATTCTTGGTATGTGTCACGAACGTGGCTTAGCGAGGAAAAGGTTTTCATGTGACACATGGTTATGAGTCACGGGTATGTTATTGCTTCGCACGCATAACTCATTCAGGTTATATGATTTGTTATGTGTGGGATTTGGGATGCTTTCGCACATGGCTCAAATATGAGTCATGGGACATGCGCGTGACGAGTATGCCTTGTGGGTAAGCCGTACGCATATGATTTATGTTTCGCACATGACCTCATTATGATGTCATGGGTTTCGTGCATATGACTCAGTCGAGTCATGTGACTTGTTTATTGCGTTATGATTGGTTTATGAGTTTCGCACATGATCTCGCTATAAGGTCATGGGTTTTGAGCATGTGATCACTTTGGTCACATGACTAGTTTGTTTTGATTTGGTTTTACACATGTGACCACTTTAGGTCACATGATTAAAGGCGGGAAGAACACTATACAAGGAGGCCGATGCGGCCGAGGAAGATAGGTTCTTCACACTTTGTTTTAAGTAATTTTCCTACATATTACTTTAACGAATATAAAACACCTTTACGATCTTTATTCTTATTGCAACATTTTCATTACGCTAAGAAGCACTTGTTACGAAGACGAGTTAGAGAAAGCTTACGATAGGTGTTTCCGGTAGAAGACAGAGGTCTTGTACTATCGGTGACATAGGCAGAGGCCTAGAGCTATCGTAAGACAAGGAAAGAAAGGGAAAGGAAAGATAAGTATCGTTCCCTGTCGCCAAGAACTAACTATCTGAAAGGGGATCGTTACATTATAAAGCGTCACCTAGTGCGACGCCAAACGATACAAGACGGCATCCTTCAACCCAGATCGGGAAGGAGATATTGACATCGACGATCAAAATCTTAATCTAGGAGGATTCAGCGACGCCCTAGATCACGTCTCAGCAGAACCCTCGAGAGCAGCAAGCCCAGTAACCCCAGAGAAAGGATCACCAGTCGATAGCTCTCCTGCTGGAATGCCACGACCCGAGAGAATGTCGGGATCCGCAGTACCTGAGCCACCGGCCCCAGCCGCTCCGGCACCAGGAACCAGCATACTTGGAATGACTGAAAATCAGTTTCAGGCATTTCTTGCAGCCACGCGAAATACAGGGCAAGGAAATGTCCAACGACCAAAAGCAAAAGAGCCCGACACATACAAAGGAGCCAAAGATAAGCTACGAATATTCTTAGCGCAATACGAGGGATATTTTGCAGTTAAGGGATACGGAGATCACCATGATGAAATTAAGATTCCATATGTGGAATCTCTACTCAGAGGACTCGCGGGACAATGGATCATGCCCTTCTAAGATGGAAGTAAACAGAGGGAATGGGTCACGTACGAAGAGTTCAAGGCGACACTCTTTGAACAATTTGGAGACCCCAACGCCAAAGAAACAGCAAGACGAAAACTAGAAAAACTCCAGCAAGGAAAACAAACATTCTCAGCATACTGGAACGAATGTCGACTGTTGGAATACGAGGTCGAGTTTGATGACGCGACTCTCTACATCATCCTCCTGAGAAACTGCAGTGAGAGACTCCGAGAGGCATGGGGAATCTCTGACTTGCGCTATACGACAGCCGAACGATTTGCAAGATGGGCAATTGACAAAGAAAGCAAATTAAACATGGTTCGGAGCAACTCGGAAAATACTATAGCACATAGGGTGGTCCAATCATCCAGGAATGTGGACGGGACCTTCAAACCGCAAGCACCTGGAGGAGAAAGTCGAGCATTACCACCAGGCGAACCCATGGAATTGGACAAATCAAGAGCAGGGCCTGCTCTGAATCTGTCTAAGGAAGAATACGTCAGAAGAATGAATGGGAAACTATGCCTAAGGTGTGGAAAAGCAGGGTATCGGATATGAGAATACAGAAGCCGACTGGACAACGGATACCAGGGAAACAGAGCTACTGGAAATAATCATTTCCAAAATCAGAAAAGAAGCAACATCCACGAAATGATAGTAGAGGATTCACCGGCGGAAAATGAAGAGGGTCCCCAGTAAACGGCGGTCTGGGAGACCCAAGATGTGGACCTGGGAAACCCATCAAATTAGCGAACTACTACACGGCACTACACACGTAAAGAGGAGAAGAAGATGGAGATCATGTGATGATCAAAATGAAGATATACAACAAAGAAAGGGAAGAAACAACAATATATGCAATGCTCGACTCGGGGGCCACTGAAGACTTCATCGACAAAGAAATATGTGACAAATACGGCCTCCACACCAAACAAGCGAAGAAAGCGAGACAAGTCTACCTAGCGGATGGAAAGCCAAGCACTATGGGTCCTATAACCCATACGGCGACAGTACCTATGGACATTGACAGCCAAAGGGAAACGGCAACCTTTCAAGTGGCAGATCTAAAGAACCATGAGATAGTCCTAGGAATGCCATGGTTACGGAAGCATAATCCAACGATCGATTGGAATGAGAACAAGATGACGTTTACAGGTGAACTATGTGCGACACAATGTCTCAACAGTTCACCTGTAGTCTACTCCACACCAATACGAGAAGCGGAAGAAGAAACTTTGCATGCAAAGTTTGCCGAGATGCGGCAAGATAAGAGAGTCCGGATACAAAGACTGGACCAAGAGGCAAAAGTGCCTACCAAGGGTTCCAAAGGGGCAGCAGGACACGACCTATATGCCAACGAAGGAATCAAGATACCAGCCAACGGGCAGGCAACGATAGCAACAGGAATAGCCATTGGACTTCCAGAAGGCACCTATGGACGAATAGCACCCCGCAGTGGTCTAGCAGTCAAACACCAACTCATGACCATGGCAGGAGTGATCGACGTCGACTATACAGGTGAAATCAAAGTAGTCCTGGCCAACCTAGCTCAAGAGGACTACCAAGTCCAGAAAGGGGATCGAATCGCACAGTTGATAATCGAAAAAATCAACAAAGAGGATCTGCATGAAGTAGATCAACTGGAAGAAACCATGAGAGGAAACAAGGGATTTGGAAGTACAAACCAAAACCAGCTCGATACAACAAAAAGAATTGAGATCAAAGAGATCACAGCACAAGCCTTTGGACGATATTATCGAAGAGGAAATACAACAGGAATTCTCAAATAGACATACGAAGACGAGAAAGCAGTTCTAGCAAAAATCAATATCAGTACAGAACTAGCAATCCAGGACAAGAAATACCAAAGCAAAAAGGGATGGAAAGAATTAGTTCCAAAAGAATATCACCAATTCACAAATCTATTCCAAGAAGAGGAAGCTACGGAGCTACCACCTCGAAGACCAGGAATCGACCACGAAATTCAGCTGGACAAAGACGAAATAACGGGAAAAACAAAAGCAATTCCCTATAAGAAGTTATACCCCCTAGGGGAAGCAGAGCTCGAAGAACTTAGGAACTATATCGAGCAAAACCTAAAGAGAGGATGGATCCGAGACTCTTTCGCGTCAGGAGGATCTCCAATACTATTCGTCAAAAAGAAAGACGGAAAAATGAGACTCTGCGTGGACTACAAGGCCCTCAATTCAGTTACCAATAAAGACCGATATCCACTACCCTTGATTGGGGAAGCACTGGACAGACTACGATCAGCAAAATATTTCACCAAACTCGACATCAAAGATGCATACCACAATATACGCATCAAGGCAGGAGACGAATGGAAGACTACATTCGCCTCCAGATACGGAATGTTTGAATACTTGGTTATGCCTTTCAGACTAACCAACGCACCGGCTTCATTCCAGAGATGGATCAATAGGGTACTTAATAAGTACCTCGACATATGTTGCATCGTATACCTGGACGATGTACTCATATATTCGGAAAACATACAACAACACCAAAAAGATATCAGCAACATCATGGCGGCAATACAAGGATCAGGAATGAAGATCAAACCAACAAAATGCGAATTCCATAAGGAAGAAACAGAATACCTTGGATTTATCATCAATCGAAGGGGAGTCAAGGTTGACCCAGTTAAAACAGCAGCCATTTGGGACTGGGCCAAACCAAACAACAAAACAGATGTTCAGTGCTTTATGGGATTCTGCAACTTTTATCGAAGGTTCATAGAGGGATTTAGCAGGCTTGCAAAACTACTCTATAACCTTACAAAGAAAGACAAGAAATGGGAATGGGGAGAAAACGAACAAAAAGCATATGATGCAATATGAACGCATCTAACATCAGCACCCATACTGGTTCCTTTCGACCCAAACCGCAAGACAATGATCGAAACGGATGCCTCAAAATACGTATGCTCAGGCATACTATCACAACAGTGCAATGATGGAAAATGGAGGCCAGTGTCATACCGATCCAAGACAATGACCCCTGCAGAATGCAACTACGATGTTGCAAACAAAGAACTATTAGCAATAGTTCAAGCATTAAAAGAATGGAGGAGATACATTTCAAACAACGACCATCCAGTCCGAGTTCTAACCGACCACAAGAACCTGGTCCCGTTTATGACCACGAAAGAATTGAACAACCACCAGATAAGATGGATGGAGCACCTTAGCAAATACAACTTCAAAATCGAATATCGACCAGGAAAAGAGAGCGGAAAGCCAGATGCTCTCACAAGGATTGCAAGCGACAAACCACAAACGAAAGAAGACGAAAGGATCAAACAAAAAACACAGACCCTATTACCAAAAACGTACTTCGAGGCCATGGAGGTTATCCAATTTACATCGAAGGAGGAAATGGGAATTGAAGACGCAAACGAAAAAGACAAAACAATCCAGGCAATAAGAGAAGCCTTGGAAGAAGGAAAAAAGGAGATGAAAGGAATTGCACTGGGGTTATGCCAATAGAAGGACGGAAATATGTGGTACGATGGAAAACAATAGATCCCAGAAGAAGAGGAGATAAGGACAGACATCATACGACAACACTATGATATCTGAATGGCAGGACATGGAGGAACAGCTAAAACCACGCAATTCATCACGAGATCATTCTATTGGCCAGGATTGCGCGAAGATGTCAAATGATAGGTCAAAAACTGCGACATATGCCAAAGAACGAAAATGGCTAAACACACACCATATGGATTACTAAAATCAAACGAAGTTCCCGAACAACCATGGGAAACAATTACTATGGATTTCATCATGGACCTACCAACATCGGAAAATTGCGATAGCATCTTGGTCGTGGTGGATCACCTGACCAAAATGAGTCATTTCATTCCGGTTAGAAAAGACATCAACACGAGGGATTTTATACAAACATTCTTCTGAGAGGTCTTTCAACTTCACGGCCTCCCAAAGAATATCATTACCAATCGAGGAACACTATTCACATCGGGACTATGGAAGAAAGTAACTGGAGAAATGGGAATACAGAACAGAATTAGCACTGCGTTCCACCCACAAACGGATGGACAAATGGAACGGGTAAATGTAGTACTCGAACAATATTTAAGGGCCTACGTCAATTATCAGCAAGATGATTGGTACAAGCTGTTATCTATGGCCGAATTCACATACAACAATGGAAAGTAAGAAACAATTGGCACGACACCCTTCTTCGCAAATTACAGACAACATCCACAAAGTCAGCCCACATATCATACAATTAATGATGTGATACCGGATAAAACAGATATGGGGAAACTACACGAAACATTACAATACGAAATGAGTCAAGCACAACAACGACTGAAGGAACAATACGATAAGCATCGAAGACCAGATCCGAACATACGACCAGGAGATATGGTATGGCTAATACCACACAATATTCATACGACGCGACCATCAAAGAAATTGGACTACAAGAAAATAGGACCATTCCGGATACTGGAAAAAGTAGGCAGTCGAGCTTATAAACTCGACCTTCCCCCCTCAATGCGAATACACAACACATTCCACATCTCACTCCTCGAATTATACAACGACAATAAGTTTCCTTCCCAAACACTTATTCCTCCCCCTCTGATCGAACTCGACGGAGAACCAGAATAGGAGCTCAACGAAATAGTCGATTCACGCTTCTTACACGGTCACGTCCAATACCGAGCCAAGTGGACAGGATACTCTCCTGAATACGATAAAACTTGGTACTTCGCACACAACTTCGAAAACGCACAAGATGCCATCTCAACCTTCCACCAACGATACCCAGGCAAGCCCGGCCCAGGTGACGATCACGTTCAACCAAGACAAAAGCGAGGGAAAGACTCCCACGCCATTGCAGTAACACGAGGGCTGGGGCAATAGCCCCCGCCAAACCACACCCACCAGCCCCGAATACTCATTCATGGGGCCAACCGATGAAGAACTCAAGAAAAGAGAACAACAAGCACAGCATAACACCATGTCATGGACGGTATGCTACGATGACGGTTGCCAAACACACTTTGGCGACAAAGAAGGCTCGGGATGGTTCCCGAGGGAAAGTGGAAAGCGTGGCCCACGCCCAGACCACGTCCTGAAGCATTAGCAACAATGCTTCAGAAATGGGTGCAGGATGCACAGGGCACAAAAAATATCTGCGGGATTTTACCCACTGAAGGATGGAAGCAGAAAAGAGTTGGAAGGAGAAGATGCAGGAAAAGGCATGGGCCGCGAGGACGCGGTCCAGGGAGGGAGGGGCCTAAAATCCCTCGGCGGACACGGAACCGGATGTCAGGAGCCTACACAGGCAGATCCGGGGACTCCGAGAACAACTGGGCCAAGCCGAGGCCACAATTTCAGCAAATGACAAAACGATCGCGGAGCTTAGACAGCTGAACGACAATCAGCGGCAAACAATCTAGATGGCGAATCTGACTCTGCAATCGGTGAGGATCAGATGGAGGGAGGCAGACGAAAAGTTCCACAAGCTGAGAAGGACCATGCGCTCGGCAGGACGGGAACTATTGAAACTGGGAGAAAAAGCCTGATGGGACTCAGGCTTAGGAGGAGGGGAGCTAATGTCACGAACGTGGCTTAGCGAGGAAAAGGTTTTCACGTGACACATGGTTATGAGTCACAGGGATGTTATTGTTTCGCACATATAACTCATTCGGGTTATATGATTTGTTATGTGTGGGATTTGGGATGCTTTCGCACATGGCTCAATTATGAGTCATGGAACATGAGCCTGACGAGTGTGCCTTGTGGGTAAGCCATACGCATATGATTTATGTTTCGCACATGACCTCATTATGATGTCATGGGTTTCGTGCATATGACTCAGTCGAGTCATATGACTTGTTTATTGCGTTATGATTGGTTTATGAGTTTCGCACATGATCTCGCTATAATGTCATGGGTTTTGAGCATGTGATCACTTTGGTCACATGACTAGTTTGTTTTGATTTTGTTTTACACATGTGACCACTTTAGGTCACATGATTAACGGCGGGAAGAACACTATATAAGAAGGCCGATGTGGCCGAGGAAGATAGGTTCTTCACGCTTTGTTCTAAGTACTTTTCCTACATATTACTTTAACGAATATAAAACACCTTTACGATCTTTATCCTTATTGCAACATTATCGTTACGCTATGAAGCACTTGTTACGAAGACGAGTTAGAGAAAGCTTACGATAGGTGTTTCCGGTAGAAGACAGAGGTCTTGTACTATCAGTGACATAGGCAGAGGCCTAGAGCTATCGTAAGACAAGGAAAGAAAGGGAAAGGAAAGATAAGTATCGTTCCCCGTCACCAAGAACTAACTATCTGAAAGGGGATCGTTACAGTATGTTAGTTGAACAAATAGCTATCACTACTAAAAATACTAGTGAATGTGGTCAAACTAAAAGAGACTTCCAAGATTTGTACTTGAAAAGCATAATGAAGTAATTATTCTACTAAGTATATTGAAAATACCATTTGTCAAAGTCTCTGCCATTTCTATTGTGGACACAGTTAGTCTCTAGATGCACAAATTCATTCATATCAAGTTTTAATAAAATTGACAAGTGAAATAATCTTTTCATATTAAAATTGATACTATATCAAACATAAAGCAAACTCAGTCTCAAGAGTAATGCTGTAATCAAATATAAAGTAAACTTGTTATTCCAAGTAATTCTACAATCAAATAAAACAAACTCAGTATCAAAAGTGATATTACAATTAAAGTAAAACAAACTTGATATTAAAAGCACACTGCAGCCAAACATAAACTAAACTCAGTATCGAAGGTGATACTGTAATCAAACATAAAGCAAACTCTACTAACTAACCAAGTACCTGTACCCATTCCAGTAAGTATTGGCATAAAGAAAATATATCTACTACTAGGTAAAGTACATACTAGGTAGTTAAGAACTAATATCAAACTAGTTACTGTAGTAAGAAATAATTCAATTCTATTATAATAACTCTATCCATTCATTATTTAGTAGTCAGTATTACTTAATCAGAAACTATTCAAATCTCCACTTCTTCTTAATAAGTTTAGTGATTAATCTCAAGTGTCCATACTAATACAATCTATATCTAACTGTAAAGTGTATTATCCTATGTGACAGGTTTGGTCTAGTCATCTCAGATAGTTTTTGTAGGCCTTTTACTAGTCGGATGTTAGTTACAAGTTCCTCTACTATGTATCATTATTTATTTATTTTTTCTTCTCACTGGCACACATAAGTGCTTCATAATATTGCCTGTTTCCTTCCTATCAACAAATACGATTTCATAATAAATTTCTGCTGAGCTACCATTATCTCAAATCCCCGGCAGACTCGGGCAGATACCGGTCTGTGTACTCGTATTACCACGCACCACTTACCCTTGCATCCGAGTTACAATATCTGGCATGCAGTATCTGAGAATGAAACATGTTTTTCTTTTTTTTTTTTTTTTTTTCCCACTTGTTCTGCGGTTGTGTAACGATACCCGCATTTTCAGAAACCTGTTGTCAGATACAAGTGGTTCACAACCATTCAAGTTATCAACATCGTCCTATTGTCACATCTGGACTCTGACGCTCACCTGCTGATACTGAATAAAACTTCCCGTTTTGCATCATCGTCCTATTGAAACTCTCTGAACAAAATGAACAAACCCAATCGTTAGACCGTATGTCGATTCCCGTCCAGTCCAGGTTAGAGCTTCCTTTTGTCACTGGCCTGAAGAACAATTGCAGTTATGAGCCTATTCTATCTGCATCCTTAAGCCTCTACATACTGTAAGAACCGGCTTCTATCGTGTTTTGGCCTCCGGTTGAGATGATAACCGGATCTTAAAGTCCGAATCAGGAAGCTATTGGCTACCCATCAATACGGGTATGGGGCGGAATATTTTTCTCCTTGGCCAGTAGACCAAGTTAGAACCTCGCTCACTATTTGACTCCTCGACTCATAATTGACAACTAGGTTATTAGTTGGGTGGAGTCCCTGTCACTTAGTATGGGGAAACAGCAGCGGCTATGTACAGTATAAGCAGACAGTGTAACCGTCATTCGTATTATTTACCCAGTGCTTCCGCCGTTCTGCCTTTTATATCCCCCTTAAGAATGTCGACCTTTCATGTAGAGCCAGATTCCTTTTAGTTTACGACCTCCGATAAGCGGCTCGGGTTTGCAGAATGTAGTAAACCGGCGCTCAGGTTTTCAACACGAGGACAACTCACTACTAAAGCCCCCCATCAAGGGAAGACTTGTCCCTTTCATCCTACTGTTACTCCGCTCAGGAAAAATCTTTTCAGACTTTTATCCATTTTTGCTTTTTACCTTCTTTCGTTCTCGTTCCAGTTCCGGGGTTCCCAAATGCCAAGCATTCACCCAAAACAAATTTGAAATATGGTAAATGTCTCCATCCCAGATTGTACTCGTACTCGCAGCACCGGCACGCAAGAAGTATCCGGAGACAGGGATCGTGAACCTGTATGAGCGCTCAGATACCCACATATTTTTTGCTATATATTTTTGTGAATCCCTGTTTTCGGGTACTCGTATACTGTACTTCTTGCCTGTTACGAGTACCAGAAAGTCACTCGGTAAGTTGTGGGTGGACTTTTGGTTACCGACAGCCGGCATCGAGACAAGCGGCACACTATTTCTGGACTTTGGTGTTGGGCGGGTCCCGATGAGACAAATGTGGTTTTTGCTTTTCTCACGCCATCATCGATGATGTACGTACGGTACGCGCATGTAATCTATGCCATCTAAACGCGAATTGTGGCATCAAGAAAAAGACCTGTCTTTCCGATTTTCCTCCGGTATGTGAGCGGGAAGGCAGGTCGCTCATAATGTACGAGTACTACTGTGATATGGAGATCCTAGTTCCCTGCACGCACCTACTCGCACTGTCGTCGTGTACGGTAGTGGTCTCGGTGTGTATTCCATTCCCTTTTTTCTGACTGGACACGGCAAACGCTCGAGCTTGTGGCCGGTGTCATACGGCCTACTTGGCGGCAGTTCAATAAGTCTACTGCTCCCGTCCGAAAAACATGCTGCTTCCAGGGCATCACTATGAGTTTCATTCAATTGTGGCCTAAATGCGACTGCTCCATAAAATGCTGGATCCTTCACCGCAGCGATATCAGTATGCTATAGGCTCCACAATTTGATGCACTGAAGATTATAGTAATCCTCACTCGTCAGGGTCCATATTCAACTAGCACCTGCCCCGGATCTGGAAGAACATGGAGGCAAGCGGGCAGATGGTGATGAAACTTTGTTGCACGCGGCATTATGAGCCGCAACTTCTCGCTCAGCTATAAGAATTAGATTGTTAGAGTTCTGGCAGGAAAAACACACCCCAAACCTGTGCTTCTCCGTTCATTCTCCGAAATGGGCTGGCCATGATGCACAGCATGTCTCTCCACCCAACTTCAAGCTCTTTGTATCGTAAATTCCAACCGGGCCCAAACGAACGAGCCAGCCAAAACCCACAGTCTGCATTTCTCGTCTATCAACACTGATAGGTGCCCCGAAGAAAAAGAAAAAAAAACCGAGGGCCAATCTAGTCTTGCAGGGTTCTCATCGGGATCTTCTGGTAGGATTGCGCCCCGGAAGCTTTAAAGGGCCGACACACTTTCTTTGTTTTGATTACCCCGGGAGCTACTGTAAATCTTGACAGAAATTACAGCTTTTCGCGGGACTCAATTTGTGTTATTGAACAAATTTTACAATTTCTGCTCATCTGTGCTATTCTCAAGGGTCGGAGGTTCAGCGGTTTTTCCAACAAATCTGTGGTGCCCGCGTCCGTTGGGCTAGTTCCCTGTTGTGTGAGGTATGATAGGGTTTTTATTGGGTACCGTTTTCATAGTTATGGACTTTGTGATCCATGTCGGAGTCTCGGAGAGCCTAAATCAGAAACATTATGACCAAAGGCAGGCAGCCCAAAATACGGCCATAGCTTCAAAAGTTGTTTTGGGTGATACGAGGTGCCCACAAAAATTACTACCCCCCAGCAGCTTCTGGAAGTTTTACTACACTATCGTAGTGTGTGTGGCTACTGCCTACTCGACGATAGCTTTCTTGATATTGTCTAGGTGTTTCCTTGGAGAAGCTAGGCAAAGCTACCGTTGTCTTAGGATGGTAGGTGGAGAACTATCGCCAGTGGGGGGGTATGATTGGAAAGTTGTTGGCATGCGTGAAATCGGATGAAGGATCTGGGCTCAAGCTAGCTGGCAGCATCCCCTTGAGTTAATGAGACTATTTTGAAGTCAGTGCTTAGATGTCCAATTAGAAAGTGGATCTCAATCGAGCGCGTATGCCCGAGAAATATCATACCTGATTGTGATGGCGAAGGCAAATACGGTGGATGGGAGCTGAAGGTCTTGCGCTGTTAGGGGCATGGTCAGATGGGTCATGAAAAGACGGAGGGGCCTTGAGGAAATGGGTGACCATTGGATTAGCGTCATTACCTCCTAGATGGCTTCATCCACAAGCACTCACAACCGGTAACCTCCCGAGCGGAGAATTTCCAATCCAGTTCCGCTACACTATGGAACGTCCTGGGATATGAGAACTTCAGCATTATCCTTTCGTGTCCAAGGGTGAGCTCGAATCGCAGACTTTCCCCTCCCCTTTCATTTGATGCACGAGCTCATGTCTTTCGACACGACAAACCTCATTGATATGTCCGCCAGAGGGGTCGTCGGGAACATGACTGACGAGAACAGCACAGCAAAGGTCCCCCACGGAGCTTGGTTCAGCACGTTTTGGTCCAAGCTTCATAACTTTGGCTGGGTTGTGGATTCCATAGGTGTCGATGGCCGTTCCGCGCAGCATGCCACCTCATGGAACTAAAACCATCTGCTGGGGCCATTTAAGTTGTCATTGACCAACTTGATGGCCGCCACCGTCATCACGAAAAACATGACAACTTTGAGACAGAACGAAGACTTTATCGGCCCTCTAGTATCAAACTTGGCCAATTCGGTGGAACTCAGTATGAGGTGGAATTTTCCAACACCGGCCGGACTTACCTAGGGCACAAACATCCTGATGAGGCGCCTACAAACGTTGCTCAACAGAGTTCTAGTAGCATGGCTCCGACAACCACCTCTCATGGCACCGCAACCCGTGACCATTTGAGGGATGCAGTATTGTACAGCTCACGTTCATGCACAGGTGACTATCGTTCCTTCCCGGGTGGCTTCACCCAATATCCGAATCTGATCCAGCTGCGAGGGGCTTGCGACGAGATCGTATGGCTTAGCTGCCCTCCCCGTTGTGTTGCCTTGGCTCGGTCCGCCGCCAATAATTTATTGGAGCCCACCGACAGGCGCTCTAAACCCTGCAAAATGGATCCACCGGATAATCAGTAAATGCAAAGCGGGGCATGCTGTGGTCACCGGAAAGCGGAATACCAGTATCAGACCGGCCGAATTCAAGCCCCTACATAAGGTCAGTGTGTCCACCAATGTGGATCATACCAGCAGACGTCTGACAACGAAATAGTAATAAATAATCGACTAAGCTGCTAAGAAAATTCCTCTCTGCATTTAGAGTCGATGTGCTAGCATAAAGGTTAGTAGATGGTCCCATTATCCCCAATTATTTGGATTTATAACAAGTTTACTTGCCTTTATTCTTCGTACCACGCTCATTTTTTTTTTTTTTTTTGGAAGATCCGTTGCGAATATATACTTGTACCTAGGGTTCAGAATGTGTGTTTGAGTCAGGCTTAGATTAAAATATGCTTTGAAATCTGTTATTCGGAGTGCTTATGAATTTGTGAAGGCGGATTTCTTACTGGTAGGAGGAATCCACAGGTTTTTGTTATTATACCCCCTCAAGTACTAATGTCATGGATCCCGATGTTCTGGATTGACATGCAGTCCCCCATTCGACCAGGTTACCCTTGCGGATGTTGGTCATCTTGACAGCCATCACCCGTCAATTAATCTCTTATTATTCCATGAAAGACTTTCCGTTGGAACTTTGTAATAATATATGGAGGGTTGATGTTTGAGGTGTTGGGCAAGACAAGTGCCACCAATGCGACGTCGATGCTGATATGGGATCATATTTCTGAATGGACACCTCGCAACTGGCCATTGACCAATTTTTTCCGATTCCAAGCGGGCGGATACTGTGTCCTAATTCGAGGGGATACTAGTTCTTCGACGTCAGATATACAGAAAAAAGAACTCAGGAGGGAAAATCAGGAGTCTTGGAGAGTTGGAGTGGTCTCGGTGGAGCAACAAACCACTTGAAAGACTTACTTGGATTGGAGTCACGCCACTTCCTAACCTTCCCCCTTGTACTCCTCTAAGTCCTTGGATGCTTTACATGGGCAGCCCCTTCCTTCGTTTAAAACCCCAACCTTACTTCGGTCGACATACCGTATTGCTTTAAAGGTGCGGGAACGGGCTTCTTGGAGTTGCCGGTACTTTGACGTCAAATTCATTAGGCTTAGACACTATTCTCGCTTATTACAACGCGGGACCTAGCAGAGCGATCCGTTTGACAGGTAGCAAAGTGTCACGGCTGTGTTGCCGAAGCAGTGGCTCTCAAC
Organism: Tuber melanosporum; assembly: GCF_000151645.1. Lineage (NCBI taxonomy): Eukaryota > Fungi > Ascomycota > Pezizomycetes > Pezizales > Tuberaceae > Tuber > Tuber melanosporum. The sequence goes on from NW_003299104.1 coordinate 17,104, forward strand.
GCAATTGGGGGTATTAACCGGAAAGTTGGATGTCAGCCCGTTAATGCAACGGTTGTGAGCGGTTGTATTGTCGAACCTTGTAACAGCTTCCCACGTTCCCACGTTCATGCTTTAGTGGGGGAGCTCCGACCTCAGACCCCCCCAAATTCTCCCCGACCCCCGGTTCCTGACAGCAGTCAAACGCTCGAAGAATACTAATATTTTGCCTGGAAAACGCACACCTGAGCCTTTATGGTTTTCTGGCTTTGGAAGGGACCATGAAAATCACTCTCTAATGATAGGATATATTGACAGGGTCAGGAGGAGAGAGGGTTGATTTGACGGACGAGTCATCTCGGCTTATGATTATGTTTCGTGGCACCACAATCTCTGTCTAGCACCATACCTATGGTTTTTATCCTCCACTTCTGCTACGGGCAAGATGTGCACTATTCACTGAGGTGCGGTATACGAGAAGGGCAACGAGAAAGAATCGGCCTCACTCAATCAGTGCGGTATGGGAGTAGGCTTCATCTTGATATTACCAGTCACAGGAATACATTCGTGTACCAATTATGCGGGGAAAGCGTCCGATTGGCCAAATAAATGCTACGGTGGACACGGGACCATCCAACCCTGCACAATGATACGCCGATTTCCTCCGAAAAAAAGGTGTGACCCGGAGATTCTTTCCTCCAGAGTCTAGAGCTTCTCCCTTTCTAAGGCATTTACTGCGCTCATCGGTGATTGAATTCATTTTAGTTTTTTAATAGATGGAAGGAATTCTCCAACCGCGTTACAAGGAATCAGAGCTTAGCAGTCTCCCATCTTCTGAGCACCAGAACCCGTACCCCAGATTATTTGTATCCCCTCATTCCATCAAGGCTTCGAGAAACCAACGCGCGGGTACTACCACCCTTGCTTACCCCGGCCCTGCAAATTTACGACGTGTCCGGACTTAACATACGAGAGAGGCTTCCCTGTTTGAATCCTTGAAGGAGGACTAGCCCATACCGGTATATAATGTCACTTGAGCTCTTTGTATCATGGGATTTCAATGCTTAATAGCTTATATTATGAATGCCCCCCGTTGGACTTCGGGCTAGGAGGCGGGCTATGGACGCATGGACGTGTGGGACTTTCCGCAGTCCTCCGGGGTTAGAGGGTGACACCTGCGTTAGTTCCCCACTTTTATAGCTACTCGTATTAAACGAATACCGCACTGGATACATACTTATATTTGGTATGCCAAGCTTGGGGGGTCTATTGAGTGCATAAATCTGCCCAACGAGGGGGTTTTGGAAAAATATATATCAGCCCTCTCTACACATGATCCTATATTTCACAGATTGTGTACCCTAGTTTTGTGTGGGGTCGCATGGCCTCAAACCACCCCAAAACCCATTGCTCTATCTGAATCCTCGCGTCGGCACTCTCCATCAGTAACCTATGATAGCGGGTGCAGTTGACCAGACCCAATGTCCCAAGCATTAAATCCCTTTATCCATCCCTCCACTTATCCACCGACAGAAAGGGCTCACCAAGTATCATACCGCAACGTATGATAGTTCACGGCTTAGTCCTCTCTCCCACTGCCCATGCACCTTCCGAGTGATGAGACGTGATTGTCATGCGGCATTACCCACACCCATGCACCCCCGAAAACAGGGGATACCTTAAGCAGAGGGGGAAGGGTCACAAATCAAATCAAAAGCTAACACACACCACACACACACGAGCTGTCATTCTCCGAACCCTTGTTGAAAATTTTCCCCGAGACATTGGTAACAATTAATCCTCCCCCCCCCCTTTTGAGCCATTGTGCCGTATAGGGGAAAGGAAATGTGGGGGCATCGCATGACATGTCAGATAGGGCAGGGCAGGCCCGGACGCGGCAACGGTACGGCAACTGCGCAGTTTAACTCCCGTCCACGGAACGTATTTACGGTAGTAGTAGTCAGCGGGAAAACAAAAAAAGAAGGGCGAAAAAGGGCGAAATAGAAACCCGCGGTATGACGAGATTTTATTTTATTTCATTTTCATTTTTAATTTTATTCGGGACCTCTCGTTTAGGGTTGGGCGGGGGGGGGGGGGGTGTGTTGAGGTGGAATGAAAGTGGCATTTGGGGGCAGAGGAGTGAGGTTTTTTTTTTCGCTCGCTACATTGCATATTGGCAACTATAGATAAGTTTAGACAGATGTGGGTATCCCTTGGATTCAAGCGGATTTTTGTAATATTTATATGGTGTTGACATACCCACCTATCGTACGTATTATACTTACCTATCACACCCCCGACGGCCGCAATGTCTGCAACAATGGGGTACAATCTCCATATCGCATATGTCCACCCCTTGCTAGCTACCTCTGTCAATTGCTGTATGAGTGTTGTATACTGTGTCCATTCCCCTCTGTCCGTCTTCCTGTCCGTCTCCTGAGGTTTTTTTCCCTTTGTCTTTTTTTGTCGATGTTGAAATTGGCGGGGGGGGGGAAGGTTATCACCGAATTCCAGAATCCCCGTTTTCTTTTTCCTTTTTCCTTTTCTCCCCCCACCACAGCCGTGGCGGCTATTAGAGCACGTACTGTACTGTACTGTACCCGTATGATAGATTAATTATCGTATGTTTTTCGCTATGTGACTTGCCCCCTTGTACTGTACGGCATGGCCACAGTGCTATTGTGCTCTTATTAACATCGCACTTGTACGGTACTCTACTGGAGTACAGTACATATCCCTAAGAAAAACGTTATTACCGGCGAATTTAGTTCTGGCTTTCTTTTATTTTGCCTTCATTCACCCCGCTCTTTTACGCCTTTTGGCACGAGTTTTGTTTAATACCGCTTCACGGTAATTGCGGTTTTGCGGGAAGACATTGATTTAAGAAAGACAAAAAGAAAAAAAACACATGATCGGGCTTGGGATGAGGTTGGGGGGGGGGGGAATCGCGCTTCTTGAATATTTCTCAAACGGTACATACAGCACTGGAGCCCCGAACCTTGTTGGTTCTTCTCCACAAAATGTGGTCTGGAAGTAGTCCCGATGGTAGTCCAGAAGTTACCCAAAGGGGAATCTTACTTTATTTATTTATTTTGTGACATGTTTTTGAAATATCCCGATATGTGATTCTTCCCCTTCCCTCTTTCTTTCTTCTTTCTCAAGATTATCTTTTTTTTTTTACCATGATTATTTCAGCAAACGACATTATTGCCCGGAGTGGTGTTCTGACGTCTATGCGAGGAAGTGGGAGGAGCGTTGGAAATGTCCCCCCCAACCGTTCATCTTTCTTTCCGAGACCTCTGGTGCTAATGGGGTACGTTTAATTAGTAAGGGCGAGAGGAAACGTATTATAGGCTGCGCACAGTACAGTACAAGTATCTGCAATATCTACCTCCGAATGTATCAGAAAAGAATGCCTTAACTTAAAGGCTCCTTGAACCCCTACAGACCTCTTGACACATCTCGAGATTGAGAGATTACCCGGGGAGCTCGGAGGCAAGGGATGTTCCGGTGAGAACGTGGTTATTCTTTCGCTCTTGAAAGGAGAAGAAAACATAACTGTGCCAATGCCCGCCTTGCGTCGGTGGTGGTGCCTTAGAGTAGTCGAAGTGATATATATGTACCGGTATGGTATGGGGACACTTCGACATGGCTGGATTAGGACGCAAGGCAAAATTCTAGTGGCTGTGGCTGCCACTGTACTTGTACTAGCACAAGTATTCTTGCGATTTGCGGAAATCTTTTATAAAGATCTGAGCAAAGGTATCAGGAACTGCTGAGGGAAATCAACAAGTTGGCGCCCCAGAAACGGATCGAGTGTGTTCAAGAGGTGCAAACTTTTTTCCCTTAAGCTCGATTTTTTCTTCCCTATGAATGTCTTTCGCGAACTCGAAATATCATAATCCGCTCATACAATAGAAGTATGTTGTGTGATGGCTCATCCATGTTTCTCGCAGCGAAATGAGGTACCGGTACTTGTATAACACCAATAAACTATCCCCTGACCTGCTGTGGTGCCTTTTCTTTTTTCGTTTCAGGATTCCTTCGGGGAGTACGGTAAGGGCCATAGTGGGTCAACTCATTAGCAGTATGATACTGTCAGTGAGTCGATTACCCTACCGGTATACAAGCACGATTATGAACATGTCGCAGAGCAGGGGAAAGACTGATTAAATCGCCGGTCATAAAGATGGGTTCCCAACACCCTCTCTGCTCCTTGGTATACAATCCACCTCGAGGCGGATGTATAATATCTTTTTTCCCTTTTCCCCTGGTTCGCGAGCGTGAAGCTGGCCGCGTGGAATTATTCGATGCTACGGAAAATACCTTGTGTGATATTGGAATTATTGGTAAGGTTGCACGTGGCTTACGTTTTGGAGACTCTTATGTAGTCAACGGTACTGTACTTGTACTCGTATGTCATTTCGTGCTCCGTCATTGCTTACTGATACTATTGCTTGATATCTATTTGAATCCCACCCCTACGGCACCCTGAAACCCCTAGAGATGAAGGGCTCAAAGGCCCCCCTCCCCTCTGGCGTGGTTAGGCAGCACACGACATCACTCGAAGGAAAAGGAAAAAGAAAAAGAGAAAAAAACTCCATGATAAAACTAAAACTAAAACTAAAACTGGAACAGATATGATACTGTAAGGATTGTGCTATTCAACATTAACTGCGCCAAAGGCAACGAGTTCAACATCTCCCTCATCACATCCCTGACGAGCCTCTAATCAACCTGACCAAAATTGGCTGGTGATACCGTATCCAAAATCTTACCTTTGGAAGGGACTTATTCACGCTGGCGTACACGCCTCCATTGACGGGTCGGGAGCCACCGGCGCCATGAGCCCCTTTGACAGCGGGCGACGCCTCATCCTCAACGTCAGGTACAAGTAGAGGCATAGCGGAGCTAGAGTTCATTGAAGGCTCTCCTCCCCCTCCTCCTCCTCCTCCTCCCTCCCAAGGCGCACCACTGTAGGCTCCTCCTACTCTCCTTCCTCCTCCTTTCGTGCAGAGCCTACGGCCACCACCATCACCACCACCACACGCCTCCTCCCCCCGTCTCCTCGCCCAACCAGCCGCCATCCGCCTTTTCGTCTTGTATTGCCTGCGCAAGCGCCTGTCCCTATTAGGGTACCTTCGTGCCGACAGGATCTTGGCGAAATCTTGAGTCAGCAGGTTTGCCAGTCGGCGGTTTGCCTGGAGGAAGGAGCTCATATCTTCCAGTTTTAGGTGAGAAGCTACCACGAATAGTATCTCATTTGGGCATTTTTCTAGCGACATGTTTTTTTCTCGATGCGGACGAGTAAAAAAAAAAAATCTTTTATTATCATCATTATTAATACCTCCGGTGAAAAGAGGGGAGGGGGCGATACAGAGTAAGTTGGGTGAGTGAATGTGGGTGTGTGGGTGCCGAGTGGGAGCGGGCAAAAACAATCAACGACCAACCGCACACTTATTACTCCGCGATGATAGGGGAAAAAATGTCAGCTTTATATCGCATTGTGTATCATTTTCAAAGAATTCGATGGAAAAAATCCGAAGGGGTGAATATGCACCGCACCCTGCAGTTATCATACAACTATCTGGAAGAGCGGAGAGGGAGGGAAGCTCTTTGATATCTTTGAGATTCGAGACACAACCTCTATCGATCGATCATCTAAATCGTCGACACCCAGGTTATATAACAGCTTGCCCTTCATCAAGTTTGTCAATCGAAATATCTCGTTTGCAGCCGGAGGTCTCGAGGGGGGGGGGTTGACAGGAAACGGCGATATTATTCAAACTTGTTACAGTATTAACTTCATCCCGTGACGAGCTCGATTACGAGAAAGCAACAGTTTGGGGAAAAGTTTCGGAGCGAGGGGGGGTTAGGAACAAACATTACAAGAAGGGGCGGCCTATGGTATATATATATCATACTCTTGACGTTTTGCTATGGCGATGGAATGGATTTGGTAAGACTACGGTAGTCTGTGTACGTCTTCACACCTGCAATTGATATGGGATGGAGAGGGAGGAAAGGTAGACTACGGTAGGTATGGCTGTTAGTGGAAGACGGAGTGTTTATTACCATGGCCAGTATTTATATTCACATTTAACTTGGTTTGACAGGAATGATGTCAGGAAGGGTTGGTGCACTGAGAAGCCTTCACATGTTGAACCGTCCCATCACTAACCTCCATACATACCCCAGTATAGTCCGTATCTTTGATCATCATCAGTCGTGCTCGATCACCGCTCGTTCTACACCTAAGCAGTATATCTAGCAAGCCGTTCTAAGTATCATAGACACGACTTGGTTTCCAATATCATACTGTATCATCAGAAGCCACCAGCCCCAACCCATCCATACACTCACTCGGGTAGATATCATAGATACCATAGCTCGGGGGGTCACAATCGGATCTTGAGGACGGTTAATCCGAAGAATATGCCCGATGCATCGATTATAGGTCATTCGATGTATGATAACTATAAAATTAACGATGGATGGATTACATCCCTTCCATGACAAAAAAAAAAAAGGAAAAAAAATCTTGCCCTTGATATGACGCTGCATGCTTACATAGATTTGCATACAACTCGTATTGCACTGTACTCAAACAAGTACGGTTGATGCAGCTCGTACTGTACAGAACAGTAGAGGTTCTAGACACAGCGTCATGCCCCATCATTCTATCTTTCTTTTTTTCTCTCCTTCTTATTATACCTACCAGCCGCAATCATTTTTCCAGTCCGAGTCACTCGTACAGGTACTGTACACAGCGGGCAAGATATGATACCGGTAAGTTAGCGTAGGCGAAAGACGGGGGATTCGCGATAGATCCGTGCGTACCTCACGACCCCCCCCCCCCCTAACAAGTATTTTCGGATACCCGGGTTATGGGGATTGGTTGGTTGGTTGGTGAACAAGGGGGGGTTCGAAATGTCAAAATACTGTAAATTTTCCACCCGACAGACATCAAAGATCCCCTGTTCATCACATCGCTACTGTAGGCTCCACACGGAACCCGGGCACTCGTACCCGTGCCTACTCGTACTGCGGTACGGTACGTGTTGACCTCAACCTCGCGGTCAGTAAGGAAAGAAGAAGAAAAAAAAGTATATCACGATCTACGAGTACTAGTACAGTACATGTACCATACCAACGCATCCGGGTATGCCATCTCGGCCGGGGAACGCGGCGCGATAACTGCGAGCAATCCCAAAGAGCGTAAACATACCGAAGGTTTTTATCTATTTGAGGATTTAAGGTGGGGGTGCTTGCCGCGAGGTGGTGGCGTTGCTTTGACATGTCTCACTTTTCCTCTCTTCCATCCATCCCCTCCCCAGAAAACACATCTGCCGTTTTGTTTTTTGTTGGACAAAATGGTCAAGTATGGGGGGAGGTTTCAAGTTGTACTACAGTAATACATAGCTTGCGTCATGTTTAAGGTATTGTATATATTCTCGTGTGACGCGGAATCCCCTCTTGAGGAATCTTTCTGTTTCTCACGGGAGCGCTCTTTCTTACTCTTTTCGTTATTGTCCTTTTTGCCTTCTCTGCCATCCCGTTCGAATCACCATCTACTCAGTACAATAGGGTTTCACGGGATTGCGTGTTTGGGTTTGGGGACTTTGTCTTGTTTATGGAGCGCCCTGAGGTCGAGTGCTTCATTAGACAATGCCGGTGGCTTTTTTATTGTGCGAGCATCCCGCTGAGAACATGCGCGTCGACATAAATAGTCTGTCTGGGTCGCGAGGACACCGTGTTGTACTCGAGTACCCAGCGCAGACAGGAGGTCTCACTTGATCGAAAGGGATGATTATCTGGCAGCGCTAATATCGTGCGTGGTGTCATATCGTGGCTACGCAGTTTTCAGCCCAGCCGGCGTGGACTTTTCAGATTATCAGGATAACTCGCGATAACAGTAGTTATTACATAATAGGGAATGTAAAAAAATCTGTTGGACGTTCGGATGTTGGGAATTTTTGGACTGTCTTTGGAAACCCTGTCCTGAGCTTGCTGTTGGCCTCTATGGTGAAAGTGTATATAAGTCCTTGAGTATTTGATGAGATCTTGGGGGGCGATCGGGCATGGCGTGGGTTTGTAGTGCTTGATGGGGGGGTAGGATTGGTTCCCTATCTCTGATATACTCCTTAGGTGTATATCACGCAGTCGCCCTGGAACAGCTGTTGCAAGCTGCTAGACCATGTCTCGGTAAGAAAGGGATACATAGTCAGTTCGGAGTATGGCTCTCCGGAGAACCTTGTGCCCTGGAACAATATCTAGAAGGGGAAAGGAAAAATCCTCCCCTCCGCCCATTTTCAAGGCTTGAAAGAAAGAAACAGGTGGGACCGATTGCCCCCATGGGATTGATACCCCATCAGCCCTGCCAGACTACCAGGGGCGAAGTGAGCACTTACTAGTCAACATTCATCCCCCCCCGAAAGCCTCGCTCGCCTACACACCCAGAGGACATCACCCCTGGACTGGTGCCAATTCTCTTTTTTACCCAGGAAATGAGCCACCCCTTTTCAAGTTGGATTTGCGACAATCCTTCTGCAGACCCAGCGACCTAAAGGGAAAATTGAATATATTCTCCCCTCTCTGCTGTGCTCAGCTCTCCCGGGTCTTGCATTGAGACTTATAGACCTGCACAATATCACCAATTAGTATAAGGATGCACGATGAAGCTGATAAACCATGCTGGGTGACAGTTCCCAAGCTCTACAGCCTATCAACTCAGCTTTCGCAAGAATTCCGTGGCTCTGTTTCACAAGTTTTTTTTCTGTAAGGTGTTTTTGCGTCACATGGGTCTTATGGGGTGTGGGAATCTCGCGGTGTCCTGTTGGGCAGATTTTGTGAATTCTGTCGGAACCCATCAGTCCGTAGGTGCCCCCCCCGCTCTCTCTGTGGACATCTCAGAGGTTTTCTATAGGATATGATTGAGGTTTAGAGACCGGAGCCCTGAAAAGTCTCAAGAGTTATCTCCCCTACCTGCAGAGTCAGCTGAGTGAATAATAATATTTGCAGATCGGCTGAAAATGGGCGTTGTACCGGAATTCACACTGAATCACTCGCGAGTGGACTCAGCGGTGCGTGTTGAAAATGTTATTGGGTGTGTGTGTGGAATGAGAGGGATGGACTTGATGACTTGGTTGTTTTGTTGGAGAAGGTCGAGCGGAGCTATATTCGCCCAGGGGGCACAGCGCGGTAGTAAGACGGTGACTAGTTGGGGCGACATCAGGCGATTTCGTGGGGGGATCGCTGTTGGGAGTGGAATTCGGTACCAGTAGAAAATATGCAACGGGGAGTAAGCGGCATTGCCGTGTATTCGTTGACCCACGTGTGCTCGTAAGTTCGAGGAGGTTTGTGCAATGGCTTATCCAGCCCAGCACCATAGAGTGGTTGTGTCCTGTTCAAAGGTACCGGTACTTTGCCTGAGCTATGATAGAGGTTGGTCCCTACCCTTGACTGTAGAAAATATCTCGCCGCTGAGGGAGTAGCTCTATAAAACTAATTCCGGCCAAATCCTACAAATATTCACTCCCGGTGCAATGTCAGTTGCCCTTTCAACAGCTGGTTAAATGTTTCTATAGCTAGCCGCAGCATAAGTGCTGTCAGACCTGTATGATACTTCGAGTGATAACAACGGTTTATCTCTCGATTCTCGATGAGTAGAGTAATGAAGAACCCGAAGATATAGAAAGAGATTTTAGGGTGAACCTTCGTGGTCTTTCCCAGAGAAGGCAGGAAATCACGGAGTTCATGATGAATAAACAGCCCCAACATGATCGCGAATATATCCACGTCTGCCATTACGAGTCCAAGGATGCGAAGAAAAAAAACCATGCCTGAAAGACAACCTCAACGCTATGATATTCAGTATGATACTAGCTAGCCACATAGGCCATGAAGATCCGTCTCAAAACATATCATACAGCCACGCCCACCAGCAGAAACAACGAACCCTTCGTATACCGGTATCGCAATGCTAATCTCGAATAACAAAAAGTGTTTTATTTTTTTTATATGGGAAATGTGTGGATTATCCCAGTAGTTCATGAATAATCACTCGAACAAAGCATTGATTTTGAGATGTGATACTTGCGACGCTGGTATGCACGACTCCCTGAGCGAGTGCTATCGCAGGTCGAACGCGGTAACTTGTATTACCATTCGATTATGACCTTGTTAATACCAAAGATATCCGCCGAGGCTGCGGGCCATCGTGAAGTAGGATATTTAACGGGCGAACTGCCAATCCACTTTTGCTCGCAGAGTCCGCAGTATCCGGTTGACTTGCCCGCATCTTTATCTCTCCCGTGCGCTGGTCTGAATACGCACTGGCTCCCTCGCCGCGTGCTTGTTGGGGTGCCCGTATATGATATTCATATCATCCCCCGGACCCCTGGAACGTTCCCCATCCTCAGAACTGACAACTAACCGACCGCACACTGTTTCGGGTTCTTCTCGAGATTGTATACAGCCAGCCCTAAATTGTGATAATCTTATCCTATTCTATGATACAGTAATATGGCTTCACCTCCCACCGTAGGACCAACGAAGGCCCCGAAGGGGAGGACAAGCATCTTGTAATTAAAAAGTGCACTGATCCCGAAAGTTTCCAATTCAAGGAGTCCAAGACCCCGACGCGCTCCTTGTGATAGACAATTATATTCCCTTTCGTCGAGCGAGAAATGATCTGCAATTGAATACTATCATGCTATGATACCTTCCTGTCATGTTTGGCAAAACCTACGAGAAAACATCATTCCCCCCCTAAATTCCACAACAAACGATCAAATGCCGCCGAAACCGTTACGTGCACTGTACTGTACAGTACTATCACGAAATATGGCTTCTTTTCTCCGGGAGTTTTTTAATTCGATCTTCAGCTCACGATGAGTTTATCATTATTGAGGAATCAGGCGGGTTGGAGGGAATCCTGCCCGCCCCGTGGGAGGTTCAGGGGCCCTCATTAAGATTCCTCGATCGAACTTTGGTCAGTATGTATATACGCTTTAGAAGTGCTTTCGGTGCTTGGTGGTGGTATGGTGCATATCCATCCCTCTTGATGTACCCGGGGACTTTTATATAAATAAATAAAGACCTACAGTTGCCATACCTAAACTACCACTATTCTGCGTATGTATGATATCCAACGATTCGTTCCCGTCCGTCCCGGCGATGCCGCGGGCCACTTCAAGCCGGAAATTAACACAGAAACTTGGAGATACGATACACACGTAAACCAACAGACATATATAATCCTCCTCCCCTACATGAGCGCGAACGCTTCTATATCCAAGCTTGACAATATTACGAGGGTAAAGTCTCAGCCAGCACGAGCCGAGTACCTGCAACCTGCCTACCTACCTATGGGAAATGTAGAAGTAAAAGAATTCCCCGAAATATGTGGCAGCGACAACAACGAGTGATACCTTGGGTAAAAACCATTGTGAAAGCCGTCGCCAAGGAAGATGGCATAATATGGAAACCTTTGTTTGTACTCCAGCAAGCCTCCGGGGGATTCTGAGGGTATTGCATTGGGTATTTCTCATAGCGTGACAGAGTAATTTTGGTAGTGAGTGGCCTTCACTTACCTTCAGAAAGTGGGGGCGCTGGTGTTGTAGAAGGAGTGATACGAGGAGAACGAAGGGGAGGGAGGGGCTTTTGTTGATGGGGATCGGGATGAGAGTGTGCAATTTTGTGAAAGGAAGCGAGCGAGCGGGTAACATAGGTCGAAATGGAATTGCTATAATAGCGGCACACTTTGACTAACTACGCTAGTTGACCGTTCAATGATATTCTTCGGCTGAACAACTGATATTGGATTGTCCCAATAGGATATCGGAACGGAGGTCTCAAGTTGAGTAAAATTGTTCGAGGCATTCACACTACTTGACTAGTACAACATGTTCCTGCGTAATAACTTTGTAACAAAATTATAGAAAATATAAAGAGAAAAGGGTTTGAGGTGGTAAGAGTGGAAAAACATTGTAGATGGATATATAAAAAAGACGAAGAATAGGGAGCGGAAGCAGGGGGTGAAGGGGTGAAAAGGAGAATGATAGTACATGATGTAATTGGCAGAAGCAGAAAGATTAATTGACATGGGTAAAATGTCAAACAAAAGAAAGAGGTGAGCGGATAAGGGGCGCGGTGGTGAAGCAATAATCGACCGCTGTCCTTCCTGTCGAGGGTTCATTAGGCATATGAGAGTGGCCCGACATGCCCGTTCTCGGCAACCCATGAAAGTGCTGCTCGGCCGGAGATGTCCACTTATCTCATCCAGCGGCCCATAAGATCCCTGCACTATCATGCATTGGAAATCCACTCCTTCATCTCTAACAGAGCAACAATTGTCGGTACAACCTCAAGGAACGCTCCGCCGTGGAGCCGTGTAAGTCTATGACGCCAACCGAATGGTCGGTCTGGCCAGGATTCTTTGTGCAACAAGAGAGGTCTCGGGGATCAGATCCATCGAGAAGTTTCAGTGCGGAAGCGGTTTCACATTCTCTGTGATATCTCTTCTAGCATGTGTTGCTTAATAACAGGAAGCATATTCGATCAAGGGGGTTTGCCGGGGCCCGATCAAGAGTGGGCGAAAGGTTCCTGACCCGTTGAAAGTTGAGGTAGGTCAAGCAGACTTCGGCAATCATCGAGCAAGGGTTACGAAACACGTCGGGGCGGTGAGACCGTGGATAGATACTCTTGCAGAGTGAAGTGAACAAGTCGGACGGTGGATGAGGACGCTTCAACCGTTACGAGGCTATTTAGGTCTGTAGATCCCCCCTCTACTCCCAAGGCATGACACAGTTCATTGGCCTGCAACGGTCGTTCCGAACGCGATACCCACATCAGAACCTTCATTCCGGGTCTGGATTGATTGTGTCACTCGGTTAGATTCTCTTCTCCTTAGACGGATCTCCATTTCTCTCAGGATTGCATCGATATTGAGGGAAACGAGTAGAAATCTGCACACGCCTCACAGTAAATATATAATCACCCTTAGGCTGGACAAAGTTGGGTGATCAAGTTGATACTCACATTTCCGAGATCGTTTCGGGAATAATTCTCATGATATCCGCCCTTTCTCCTCTGCCTACTAGCTGCTTCAGGAAGGCGCCCAGCATATTTACGATTGTCTGCTCCTGCTGGGCAAGGAAGTCACAGTAGAGCCTCGCGACAGCGATATCTTTTCCATCAGCTTGATCGCACAGGCTATCGATCAGCGGGCTAATTAATGTCACCGGCCGTCAGTAATTTTTTTATCTTTGCTCAGGGAACCCATTACCCACATGAGATACGTTTTCCCAACCCCTGGGCCGGTGTGAAGTAAGCTGTCTGTTCCAAGGCTCCAGTGGTGATAGCCACTCCAGAACCCGCGACCGCGCTCACCTGTCATCATTTTTTTCACATTGACAATATTGTTGTGACTATTCGTTAAATTGTGGATAAGTTGTAACTATCGACACGGGTGCTGACCGCCCGGTCTACGGGGGGCCCTTTCCGCCACGAAGTGTTTGTTAAAGGGAAGAGAGATGGTGCAGCAGTGAAAAGGGATGTCGAGGGTTTATAGACTTTCCACGGCGGACGAAAGGGTTGGGGAGACAACCTTTGGCAACCATATTCAAACCTACCCCGCCCGGACTAACTACCGTACTGTACGAGTACTCGAGTAGGGTTAAAAATTTTTTGGTGGGGATCCCTGAATAAATTGAGTTCCACGCAGAACAGTCCGCAAAATGCTCAGTGTTGAACCTAACCTCATCGAGGTGATCTTCAGACGATATCACAAAATTGTCTTTGGCATCATACTTGTACCGCAAGCCTCTGTGTATCCCAGAGTTTTAGCCATCTACCGATATTTACCCGGGTAATAGCACACTTTCTGGCATGCCTACCAAAACGATACCGATATCTTATCGTACAAACCGGAACAACTAGACCACACGTCCCGAACCCACCCCTCGTGTTAGGCCAACGAAAAATACGACAGACACCAGGAGGGACAAAACACCAACGCCCCCAATAATTATTCCGGTTTGATGGCCATTCAAGGGAATGTCTGCGAGTATGTGGTACAATTAAGCACAATTCTGGTTTACTCATCATCCTGGCGGCACAGTTCGTCTGAACCCCTCACATCCCGCTACTAGAAACGAGCCAAAAAATTTCCACCTCGTCACTATGATAAAAAAGCATTGAGATCAACTGAGCCCCTCTAGAAGAAACATCTAGGGATCGTGATTTTATGACAGCAAGTTCTGCCAATAGGGTTTTGAGGATACAATATCAGAAGGACGGATAAGTGAGGAAAAGGATGCCTCGAATTTTGCATGGGTTTCCCATACAAGAGGTATGATACTTTGCAACAAGTGCCGGTACCGTGAATACCGTACAAGCCCATGGTACAGCACATACTTGTACTGTACTTATCTGATCAATTACCGGTATGTGTTTCTGGGCGAGTTGTAGGTTGCTTAAAATCGGGGCATTTTTCGTGAAAAATGAGCTTCTATCGTATTAGAAAATTTATGATATACCGGTAGCATCCAAACATCCAAATCCATCTTTCCCCTCGACCAGACTATCGTAGAAAGTGAAGCAACTTTTTATAAGAGCTTGTAGGACAGCACCTTGCACTACCCTACTCCAGTTCCTGGTATAAAAGCACAAGACTATGATACTGTGCTCATATCCCCAGCGGCACATATCACACGGGCTAAAACCGCTCGTCAGTCATAAAAAATTGAAACGGAAAACATTCTGACCCACCGCCGGCACTATGATGCACCAACATCCTATGATACTATGATGCCACCCAGTCCATTCCACAACGCAGCGCAGAGCTAGACTAAACCAACCGACCAATCCAAGATATCATAAAGGGCAGAGCGAGCTGAGCTGAGCGATGCTTACACAACTCCAACCCCACTTCCTTCCGCTTGCTCGAGTTGCTGCTGATGTGAGCCCCCCTTCTCTCATTCAAACGTGCGTCAGGGACGAGAGGATTCATTGAGAGTGATATTATTATGCCTCTCGGGCAGACATATCACATCGCTTTTGCCAAAATGTTTGATAAAAATGAGGAACGAACGCCCTTTTCATCATCAATATTGCTTGAGGTGGGGTTATCGTATTATCTGTATCTATGGAGTGTGTTTGTGACGGGAATATGCAGTCTAATACTGTACCCGCGAGTTTCAGATATCTCGACACCTTGGCGCCGGGGGTTTGCGCTCCCTTGCCATAAAGATGTCTGGATACTTCTGAAATTAGAGGGAAATAGAGGGGTAAGTTACGCGGGGGCTCCGGAGCACGGTCGGGGGGGGGTGCTTCCACAAATTGCTCGGGATGTATGATACTCGAGTACAGTATGATACTGTCACTCAAGAAAGGATCATAATATGGTAGCATACTCGAGTTCAGTACCGGTAGATCTAAAAAATTGAAGCGAGGTTATCAAAGAAATCAAGTTGAACCTGTCACTTACAAACCTTCTCTCTCGTGGCTGTATGCCGGTATTTGATTGAGCTCTCCCGTGAGCACCGGTACCAGACTTGCGTCCCATTCCAAGTTGAACCGGTGACAATACCGGTAATACTCGAGCACCCGTTGCCCCCTGCTCGGAACAGAGGGGCTCGCGTCCCAACAGCTAGGTTCTCAACCTACATCATAATTTAATCACCACCACCATTCCCATTCACCCAGGGACACCCCACCTGGGCCCACCATTGCAAGTACCATACCGGTAACTAGAATCACAATTTCTCACCCGCATCACTCCGCCTCACTCGCCACATCATCACAATCGTGCCGGCATATTGTGCTAACTTGTAATCCGTCACGTTACACACGACACAGAAAAAACCGCAAACACATGGTAACTGAGAAAACGACGATAACGCCTCCCCGCTGCTGTTCGCATGATACTGCTACCACTAGTAAGAACAATACAATTTGTACAAAATTTGGGACCAAAAAAATTGAAGACCTTCTCGTAATGGAGGTGAGGGTATGGTATAGATGGGGAGGAAAAGGGGGGGGGGCGACGGGATGGAATAAGATGGAGACAAGTCTTTATATCGATGAAACCTGAACGTCTAGTTGAAAACGTCTACCCTAGGGTGGCCATCCCCAAGTTGGAAGAAATGAGGGGCTGGCGGGGGGGGGGTAAGGGGAGGGATGCAGGATGGAAGGGAGAAAGAAAGAGGAAAGAAACTCCATGCTATACTATTGCTTGCGCCATTATACACGATTTCCTTGTTCTTTTCAGGAGAGTGACTCGCTATCTGGAGTCCCCAAATGTGCTGTGCTTGGATGAGCATGAAGCTCTATTGCGACTTCTCTGCCTTTGCGCTAGTGGCCGAGACGAGTTTCAGCTCCTTCAACATATCCTCCCTTGTACTCAGGACCAGTGCGTCCACATCATCGGTTGTCAGGCCCTTGGTATCAATTGGATCCAAGACCTACTCCAATCAGTACTTTCACTTCACCCCACTTGCTCGCCTACTCAAACAGTTTGAGAAGACCAACCTTAACATTGATAACACCAGGCTCAAAGGTTCTCTCTTGGAGGTGTAAGATATGGGAGTAATTTGCGACGACAACCGGTACAATAGGAACGCCGGCTTGAATAGCTAGATGGAAAGCACCCTTCTTGAATGGTAGGAGTTCCGGCTTGGAAAAGTATGATCGAGTGCCTTCCTAAAATTACACATTATTAGGCAACAGGTCCTTTGGCAATGTAGAAATTAGTGGGCGGCAGCGGAGGTGCGGTGGCATACCGGGAAAATCCAAACAGACTGCTTATTCCCCTTGATCTCCCGAATCGCACTGTCAAACGCCGCAATAGCTGATTTCCGATTCGTCCTATCAATAAACACCGTTCCACTCAATGCCACTAAGGAGCACACAATGTTAACCCTTTTCCAAACCTCATCACCGAAACCCGACATCAACCACCCCCCGAGCGGGTGAGAAAGGAGCAGAAGCAAGATTGGAAAACGGAAGAGCACATACTAAACCATCCCAAAAACGGAATATACTTCAAACTCCGCTTCGCCGTAACCGAGCAATGTTTTGGAAAAACCCTCCCCAAGAAAACAATATCCAACTCGCTCTGATGATTGCTAACGAACACCGCCGGTCGAGTGCCTAATGCACCCTCATTCTCCACCCTGAATTCTAGCCCGATGACCGGGCAGGCTAAATTCTTGAACGCTCGTGCAGTGGTCCATTGTGCTATGCTGACTTTTCCCACTAACCGGAGGGCTACCGACGCCAGGACCCCGTATGCTGCGCATGTGACCAGGAGGAAATAGCAGGATAGAATACGTGCGTAGAATCGCCCGGTCTTGAAGAAACGGCCCAGGATCGTCAAGGCCATAATTATACCGATGGGGAATAACAAGACGAGGAGGAGGTTGACCATAATAATTACCTTCTATCGGGGCGGCGGAGAAAGGGAAAGGGGTGAGCAAGGTTAGGCGGGAGGGAGGTAAGGAAAGTGCGAAGTGTACTCGGGTAGAGTAATTTAGGTGACGATCTGTTGCTGTTTACTGTACCTCGTAACGAAAAGGGATCACAGATGGATGGATAGTGGATGGAGGGAAGTAGGGCCTATAAGTCTGTTCTTGGGGGGTCAACTATCACGGCCATGTGTCGCTGTCTCGGGCTCATGAGCAAACTTTTCGTCGTGGGGGTGCCGCTGCCGTCGTGATCCACTTTTGTACGGGTACAGTACAATCGGGAGAACGAGAAGGAAGAGGGTTGTTGAGTGTCAAGTGAGCGACCAGGCAGTCTTGGCGAGCAAAAGATGATCAGTAAAATCGGAAGAAAGAGAAAAAAAAGGAATGAAAATTTTGGTGGGGAAATCCCCTGGCTCTTTCGTCACAGGGACACCGAGTTGTATCCCCCCAACAAACTGAAAGATGAAGCATGTGAG
The DNA here is from genome assembly GCF_000151645.1 of Tuber melanosporum. Classification (NCBI taxonomy): domain Eukaryota; kingdom Fungi; phylum Ascomycota; class Pezizomycetes; order Pezizales; family Tuberaceae; genus Tuber; species Tuber melanosporum. The sequence goes on from NW_003299104.1 coordinate 35,024, forward strand.
AACCGGAGAAATGCTTAGTCATCAAAACAAAAAACCCCCCCATTTTATCATAATCATTTGTGAGTGCGCAAATTCAGATAGCCGCAATTATGTATCATACCCAGCGCCCTGGCGGGGATAAAACCATGCCCAACCCAAAAAGTTACGAAAGACAGAAAAACAACTGAATAATAATATCATACACCACCACTACACAAAGCAAGCTGGCTAGGGCTGGAAAAAGGTTTAATGGGGGTAACGGATAAGGGGGAGGTTGCCTTGAGTACACCTGCAGTTCCCCGCCAATAACACGCACAACTTCTCCGAAGAGAAGAAAGAGCTCTAAAAGTGTATAGTAGTAACAAACAAAGGAAAAAAGGAGCCCACTCCATGCATCCCATCCATACCCTGGTAGCAATTGTAACCGTATATATATATATGAGAAAAGAACCCCTTTAGAAATGAGAATAAAACCAACCCACCCCAAAGACCGCTTTGCAGGAAAGAAAAACCCCAATAACAAGACCGAAGGAGAGAAAGAGGCATAAAAGAAAGCTATGCATTCACAAGACACGGAAAAAGGCTATGCAATACAGTCCGCTCCTCCCTTTTTGTTTTGATCATCACTTCGTAGTATTCGATTTCCACAGAATCAAGCCCCAAGCCTCCACATCCAGGCCACTTTCAACCCTTTCGCAGCGATTAATGATCCAGAAAACGGTTTTCTTCCGCGTCACCCGAATACTCGTCTTCTTCGTCCTCGTCAAGGTTCTCAATAGCTTCTTTTATTAAATGACCGGCCTATATAACCGTCAGTAACAGCAACAGGTCTAGAAGAGGCAATAGACTAACCTTTGGATCTAGGTTAAGGGCAATGGTGAAATGTTTAATGGCACTTTTCTTGTCATGGAGCAATTTATGCAATCTCCCCAGAAGGTAATGGACATTGGCTTCATCTGGCGCGAGATCTTTTAATACCCGTAGCTCTTTAAGAGCAGGCTTTAGCATTATATAAGGTTAGTTCATGATCCCCTGGTCAGAATTCTCTCTCACCAACGCCTCTGGTGCCAGCGACCCAGAACTTACCTGGTAGCTCTTGAGCAACATCAAAGTTCGTGCCTTTTTGAACCTAGAGAGTGCGCTTGTAGGTGACATTTCACAGGCAATGTTATACTGGTGCAATGCTCCCCTAAAATCCTTGTTCTTTTCCATCACCATCCCAACACAACACACCAAAACAGCATTCGTAGGATTTATCTTCGATGCTGTCCGGAAATGCTTCTCTGCAGTGTCGAACTTACCCATCTTCTCAAATACTTTCCCAAGACCGTACCATGCGTTGTAATGCCTACTATCGGCGGTGATCGCGCTTCGATAGCTAGCAAGAGCCTTCTCGTACTCCTCATTACTCACATGTTCATGCCCTTGAAGTGTAAAGGCATACGCCAATTTCGGATTAAGTTGTGTTGCTCTTTTGAAGCATTTCAAAGCTTGGTCATGATCTCGCTGTAGAGAAAAGCAGTTACCAAGCGCACACCAAGCCTCTGGCGAAAGTCGGTCAAGCTCAACCAACTCATGCGCCAAGTAAGAAAGATCTACTTCCTTACGCTGGTGCCAGAGAATTGTTGAAAATACTTCCATGTCCCGGGTTCGAACGGGGCTCAAATGGCGTACTCTTAAGAAGCATCTTTCAGCCTGTGGAGGAACCTTGTTAGCCGAATATTTATATATCCATATAAAGGTCCCACAAACCTCAATATAGTTAGCCATTTCGTAGTATGCTCTTCCAAGCTGGCTTTGGGCCCAAGGGGTATCCTTTTGACTCAAGGGTAGCGAGTTTAACGCATGAAGAGCTTCCTTGCATCGAAATCTGCTCAGACTGAAATACCCAGCACCAGCTTTCTTGAATAGGTCAAGTATAAATAACTGCGCTTCCTGCTTCTTTATATCAATCTGATGCCCCGGCGCAAAGGTTGGTTTTGATGTAGCATCAGACATCTATTCGACAAAAAACGGTTAGTAGGCAAATTTCCCACACTCGCTGGGCTCGGAAGCACCTACATTGATATCTTCACTGTTCTCCCGCTCTCTCTCCTTTTGCCGCTCTTTTGCAGAAGCAGAAGTTCCCGTTAGATGCAGACTTCGGCTTCGATTGGCTACAGTCCTTGCTTTTTTGGCTTCCCGTTCCCTCTCCTTTGTTCCCAATCTAGTTTCCCTCTCTGTTCCAACACCCAACTTGCTTGTAAATTTGCTTGTGAGTCTTGTACTCCTTCTAGCGGGTGCTTGAGGTCCTGACTCCTGAGAAGATGCTGCAGACCGCTTACCGTCATTACCGACCTCACGAGTGCTTCGGCTTGTAAGCTTCCTTGTAGTAATCTCAGTGGTAGTCGCCCGGGTCTTCCGAACTGGTGGTGGTTTGTCGGTAACATTAACACCGTTCGCTCCTCCAAATAATTCATGAGAACTTGACCCTGTTGGTTGCGATGTTGGGGTTTCCGCCTCCAAACTACTACCCACCCCTTCATTCAATCTGTTAAAAAATGATGGATGATTGTTGTAGGATAAATCCGAGCGGTCTCTACTGCTCCCCCCATTGGACGAAAAAGGATCACTGGGTAAATTTTCAGATGAATTTCGCAAACCATTCAGACCCGATGACTCTTCTGGGATTGTGGCGGGTATATTTGAGGGTTGTGAAGGATATGAAGGCATCTTGAGTGACTCGAGCATTTCTTGCGATTGCTTAAACACGGCATTGGGTCGTAGGTTTACACCTAGCCTATCGTTAGCATACGATCCCTCAAAGGGGTAATTTCTGGATAAAATGCCTGTGTCGCAAAGACCGGTAAACGCCTCCCACGCAAATGGATTCAGTTTAAGAGCTGCTACATATGAATCCACCGATTTTTTCACATCACCAGCGTTGTGCCATAACCTGCCCAATAGAAAGTGTACTGTTGCAGCATCTGGTATCGAGCGCCTGGCTGTATCTGAATGCTGATCTAAAACCACGAAGGAAGAATGGTTGTTAAATCCGACAACACCAAAAAGCACCGAGACAAAAGAAACTCACTCCATGTGCTAGTCCCGTTCCAAAGCCGCCTACAGGTTTCCAAGGCATTTATACCCTGGCTTTCTCTGCCATCTCCAAGCTTTAAGCAGCATTGGGCATAGATATATGCACAGCCTAGATGTCGGACCCAGCTCTCTGTTAATGACTCCGCTGCTAGATATTGGCCATCCCGGTATAAACATAAGCCCAATAAATGAACCGAGTCACCGCCTTTCGGGTCATAAGCATTTAACCTCTCGGCAGCAAACAGTGCTGTCGGCAGCATATCGTTGTCTAGAGATTGCCACACCAGCGAACGAAAGTGCGCGATAACATGAGGCTGTGGTATCGAGGGCATCATTTCTCCGGCGTCTAACTCAGAGGTCCTGAAGTCAGATGGAGGACTGTGGGAAGGTGAAGACGTAGTTGCAGGTGAGGATATTGAGAATGCTCTTCGAATAGTCCCCAAACGAAAATGATCATGGGGCAATTTCGACGGAGTTGACGGAGGTGAACCAGCAGCAGTGTTTGAGACGATAAGGGGAGCGGAGGGCCGTCTAGGTGAAAGGAGAGGGGAAAGGAAGGAGGAGAATAAATCCAGGATTAAAAAGAACGCCGGAGCGTGTCGTGGAGGAATCGAGAAACTGCCGCAACACAAATTCAAGGAAAAGGAACCCAAGTCCTATCCACCGCCTTCTTCGAGATTGGAGGGTTCTGATTCGAATCCAGGATGGCTGGGTTGCGGAGAACGAGTACGAGTAATGGCGGAATGGGAGGGGAGGGATAGCAATGTTAGAGAGTTGACAGGCGGGTAGTTGCCTCACGAGGGTGTTTATGGGAGTTTGTTATGGAGTAGCATACCTCGTTAGGGCGTCGGTTGCGTAACATCAGTACCCAGGTGAGAGCGTGAAACAATCCCATTGTATTGTTGTTACCTTTTCGTTGCGATGGCAACGTTGTCAAGCAACAGGGCCCACAGGCTAATAACTCTCATCACACAAGTACTGTACCAACAACACTACCGGTACCGTAGTCTAGCGAATTTCGTTAGTATCCGGACACCTGAATGCCAAGGCACACAAAAAGCACAGACAGTTGGCACTACTCGCGCCGCCGAGTTGAAGTCTCGCACCCAAAACTAGTAATGATGGTCAAATCAATTAGAACAACCCATACCTAATCATTTAACTATACATAAAAGTTGAACATGAAGGTCATTTTTTCCCTATAACAATTCTAACCATTGAAATTATTCCCTCCCTGATGAAGAACAACCTGTCGCAGTTTTGCATGAAATGATGAATACTTTTAATTGATAACTTCCTGTAGTAAGTCCTCCCAAGATCTTACAAGTGCTGCCTTTGCCGAGTTGACAGTCTCCTGTCTTGTGTCCATGAACCTCCAGGTTGATATTTCATCTTTCTTGTAGTCCTAGAGTGGTTCTATTTGGTTTAAATCTGGTGATTTAGATAGCCAGTCAAAGAAAATAATATCTCTTTCAAGATGCCCCTTCTTATCAACATGTTGTACAGTCTGATGGACAGGAGCATTGTCTTCTACAAAGCAGGTTAAAGCCATGCCTGTTTTTCTTTGCATTTCATCAGTCCAAGGATAGAGCTTCGGGCATAGAACACACTCTTTGTAAGAATGTTAGGTGGAAACAATTGGATAGACTTCAGAATTGTCTGAGCCAACTAAAATTCATTTCTGTAGACGGAAATAGTCTAGGAAGGGTTGAATTTACTCGTTTTGTTTATGACTACTAAGAGTGAACTAAATTTGGTAAAGTAAGATAGAATTGTAAAAACAATATTATATTGTTAAGGTTTCTTCTCCATTGCTTGATGAGCTTTCATCAGCTTAAAGGTACTCCTTATGTCAAAGTATTAAGTATATAAATTACTGAAATAAGTTTGACCTCAGTAGGAGTTGAACACCTGACCTTACAAATCAATGTATAAGTCATATGTAATGATCCCTCTTTGGATAGTTAGTGCTTGGCGACGGGGAACGATACTTCTCTTCCCGTCTTCTTCTTCTCTTTGTCTTACGATAGCTTTAGGCCTCTGCCTACTTTACCGATAGTACAAGACCTTTGTCTTCTATCGGGACCGCCTATCGTAAGCTTTCTCTAACTCTTCTTCGTAAGAGTCGTTCCTTGGCGTAACGATAACGTTGCAATAAAGATAAAGATCGTAAAGGTATTTTATATTTGTTAAAGTAATATGTAGGAAAAGTACTTAGAACAAAGCATGAAGAACCTATCTTCCTTGGCCGCATCGGCCTCCTTATATAGTGTTCTTCCCGCCTTTAGTCATGTGACCTAGAGTGGTCACATGTGCGAAACTAAATCATAACAAACTAGTCATATGACCAAAGCGATCACATGCTCAAAACCCATGACCTCATAGAGAGGTCATGTGCGAAACTCCTAAACCAATCATAACCCAATAAACAAGTCATATGACTCGACTGAGTCATATGCGCGAAACCCATGACATCATGATGAGGTCATGTGCGAAACATAAATCATATGCGCAAGGCTTACCCATAAGGTACACTCGTCATGCGCATGTCCCATGACTCATACTTGAGCCATGTGCGAAAGCATCACAACTCCCACACATAACGAAAGCATCACAAATCCCACACATAACTAATCATATAACCTGAATAGGTCATATGTGTGAAACAATAACATACCTGTGACTCATAACCATGTGTCACGTGAAAACCCTTTCCTCGCTAAGCCACGTTTGTGACATCATACCAACTAAACTAATATATGATGTCTAAAGCTTCAAGGTTACTTTGATATTTATATCCTGCATCTGAGTATTCGTGGACTACATCTAATTATTATACAACTATGTACTTCTCTGATTATATCTCACAACGTCAGGTATTCTTAACAGGTGTGAATACCTAAAGACCCTGAAAATCACCACACCCTTTTTGACAATTACAATATAACTAACTAGGAACCATACTGTTCCAAATAGTAGTTATCCAATCATTAGAGTCTTTAGACTTGTGGCCTAGTTCTCAAGTCAAACTGAGTTGGCTCCAATTGTCTTTGTTATTAATGAAATGATTAGTTTCATCTGCAGGTTATATCTGTAAAGATAGTCGTGATTACAACCCTTTTAGGTTGCCTGACTTCAAACCTTCCTAACTCCTTATCTAACCAATAAATATGTTCTTAAGAACTTCCTACTAATTCGCAGAAAGCTATTCCACTGGATTGACAAATATTCCCTCAGTCAGCAACCCTTGGTTGCTCTAGATAACTGGGTTTCAATTGTTGTTGTAGCATTAGGTGCCATTCTTGTAGCTACAATATGTTTTGAAACCTAGTTGCAACACTCCGTGAAGTCTATTAGCTTCTACAGTAGTGTCCCTTGAAGTTCTATACTCTTCTGGTTATTGTAGGGTGGATGCAAATGTATTGGTCTCTTATTGAGATCCTTTACCAGTCGATATCATCTCTTCATGCGAAAACGTCCCATTACCTACAGTCTGTACCAAAGATATTATATCTTTGAAGCCTAGTAGCTGTCTGGATAGTTGACGGATTTACTCCACTCCACTTCCTAGACCTAGCCGAAGGTCTCCTCTAATATATCCTGCAAACAGGATTGTGTCAGATAGATGGCGGCAATATATACAGTGTTATTCTGACACTTTCAATTCTGTAGTATTATAGTTATAAGACACAACTGAGATTGATATGTAGGATGACATGCAGGCCCCATAAGAAGGCCGGAGGGGGATGTTGGAGTCCTGTCACAAATGTAGCTTGGAAAAGAAAAGGTTTTCACATGACACATAATTATGAGTCATAGGTATGTTATGGTTTTGTGCATATGACACATTTGGGTCATATGATATTATAGGTTGATAAGTTTCGCACATGACTTAAATATGAGTTATAGGAAGTGTGCCTGGCGAATATGCCTTGCAAGTATGCCTTGCAAGTATGCCTTGCAGGTATGCCTTGCGTATATGATTTATATTTAGCACATGACTTCGTTATGAGGTCATGGGTTTTACACATGTGACTGTTAGGCGGAAGCAACTTGATAGACTTCAAGGTTGCTTAGACCAATCGAGATTCGTTTTTGTAGACAGAGATTGTCTAGGAAGGCTTGGACTTTACTCGTTTCGTTTATGACTACTATGAGTGAAGTAAAATAGGTAAAGTAGGGTAGAATTGTAAAAATAATATTATATTATTAAGATCTCTTCTCCGTTGTTTGATGATGTCTAAAGCTTAGGAGGTACTGCGATATTTATATTCCGTGTCCGAGTATTCGCGGACTACATCTGTTTATCATACAACCATGTGCTTCTTCAATCGTAATTCGCGACGTCGAGTTTTCTTCCAAGGTGCGAATACCAGTAGACCCTGAAAACCATCACACCCTCTTCTGTAATTACGATATTTCTTCTTAGGAAGTGTGCTGTCCCCAATAGTAATATCCCGATTAGCAGAGTCTTTAAACTTATGGCCTAGTTCTTAAGTCGACCTGAGTTGGCTCCAATTGTCTTCACCATTGATAAAATGATCAGTTTTATCCACGGCTATATCTGCAAAGGTGGTCATCATTACAACCATCATAGGTCGTCTAACTCTGATCCTTTGTAACTCCATACTCAACCGATAGATTTTCTTTGGATGACTTCCTATTAACTCACAGGAAGCCACTCCACTAGGCTGGTAATTAATCCCTCGGTCGGCAACTCTTGGTTGCTCTCTGGGTAGTAGGTTTCAGTAACTATTGTAGTATTGAGAATCACCTCATGGCTATAACGTGTTCTGAAACCCAGTTGCAACACTCCGTGAATTTCGTTGGCTTCTTTGGTAGTGTCTTTTGGAGTTCTAGACTCTTCTGGCAGATGTAAATATATTGGTCTCTAGTAGAGATCCTTTACCATTTGATACCATCTCTTTGTGGGAAATCGTCCCGTTACTTATGGCCCATACCAAAGGTGTCATGTCTTTGAAGCCAAGTAACCCTCCGAGTAGTTGACAGAATTACTCTGTTCCACTTCCCAGGCCTAGCCGAAGGTCCCCTCTCATATATCCTGTGAACAGGAACCGGTTGGACAGACGGCAACGACATATATAATATTATTCTAACACCTTCAATTCTGTGGTAATATAGTCACAGGACGCAACTGAGACTAATATATATGATGACGCGTGGGCCCCGTAAGGGAGCCGAAGGGGGGTGTTGGAGACCAGAGATTTCAATTCCGAGTGGGGTTACCCTACTTAGGATGGTTCCTAGGTATCGGGTTCTGGTATTCCTAACAGTGACTCATTTGAGTCATATGACTTGTTTATTGTGTTATGATTAGTTTATGAGTTTTCGCACATGACCTTACTATGAGGTTATGGGTTTTGAGCATATGACCACTTCGGTCATATGATTAGTTTGTTATGATTTGATTTCACACTTGTGACCACTTTAGGTCATATGACTATGGGCGGGAAGAACACTATATAAGGAGGCAGGTATGGCTAAGGAGGATATGTTCTTCACGCTTTGTTCTAAGTACTTTTCCTCATCCTTGCTGTCACTTCGCCCTGAGCATTTCTTTCGCACTCATGGTAAGTCTTGATGTCTTGGATTCTGGGGGAGATATCTGAGTTCGCCCTGTAGTTCCTGGGGTTCTTGGTGTTGAGGTCTGTTGGCGTTGCGTGGCAGATTACTTGTTTGCTTCTCGTTTCGTTGCTTGCAGGTTATCTCACGATACTGGCACTTCAAGCTATTCATCATAATTGCTTACGAGCCCATTTCGGTAAAATGTCTTTGGCTTCCTGTTTATTGTCTACTCACAGGTTTCGCATTCCATTGAGGGAGATAGAACATTGTGTTTAGGGGAATCACCCGTATCGTTCTTTGGGCCAGCTCATGTTCTTATTGAGTTTTAATGGAGTCCTTAGTTCTCACGATACTAAACGCTCATGGACTTATTTGATGACTGTCCTGTGTCTTCAACTCGTTGTACCAGCCACATCACTTCGCAGGTAGCAGGGCAGTACCTGCCCTACCCCTCCTTATTATTTTATGTTTCTACGGTCGGAATCCTACGATATTGTTTATCGCCGTTCCCTTAGAAGTTTTGTTCTTGCGGCATTTATGGCGGTTCAGTCAGGTGTCTCCTCCTCACTTCGGTGGGGATGGTTTTGACCCTGAAAAATCTTACACCTTGGTGTGGTTTTTTATTGATGCCTGGAGTGGTGTGGGACGATTGGCTGCCAGATACTCGCATTGTCTGTGCGTTTGGGTGGTTCGGTTGTGGACTGTAGTTGGTGGCTGCACTCATTGCAAGTAGGACCTACCTCCTCTTTGTCTGCTTCTGTTCACACGCCTTCCTCCTTCCTATCGTGTTAGTTGGAGGCACCTCTTGCCCGTTGTTTGGTCTGGTTTTTTTTGGACCTGTGAGGCTGGCTTTAGTTAGCTCTACTTACTCTTTCCCGACTCGGTTGGACTTCAGTTTGGCTGGGTTGGACAGTGTGGCTGGTTCCAGTGCCTCCGGGTATTAGTGCTGCCTCCTTTATAGCTCCTGGCTGTGGCTTGTAGGCCTTCTTCGGCTATACGATATTAGGGGTTGGGGCTCTATTAGCGCGGCCAAGACTAATGACTACCTGATGGGGCTAGGTATAGGCTGTCCTGTAGCTGTCGGATAGTTGACCTGTCTGAGGGGCTGGGGAGGCTAGATAGACTCTATGACGTTTAGTGTGTGGAGCTTGGAGGGGGCTGATTCGGGAGGCGGAAAGGCACCTGTGAGTTTTGGTCGGGCTTGCGTCAGGTTGGGTGAGGTCTAATTAAGTGTTTCCAGTCCGGCTTTGGCTGTTGGGTGAAGCTGCTGAGTGCTGCAAAGCTCCCTGATGGACCGGTTGGCTGATGGCCACCTGTGCGAATAGTGGGTTTTAACTACCTAGTTGGACTTTTTTGAGTCTTGTGTGCTGGGTTTTGTAGGGTTTGTTTAGTTTCTTTGGTTTGGCTACAGGTTCGGTAGGAAGAGGCTTGGCACCACAGGTGGGAGATAGGCCCCACTGACCTGGTTGGTCTGTTACTACCTCTATGTATTTTATTTATTTAAATATTGTTTTGATTGAGGGACAAGCAGCAGGTACAGGTCTTCTTCACCGGTACGCTCTTCAGAGGCAACTAGCAAAGTGGGTTCATAGGGTCGATGGCCTGGCATGCCAGTGTGAGAGGTAGATATGTAGGTCACCTCCTCTCTGCCATTGTGCTGCCTGTAGGTTTAGTTTGGTTTTTGTTGGTTTTCTACTGTAGTGGAGGTTTCACAGGATGGTGTTTAGACCAGGCAGTAGTGTTTTATGTTTATTGGATGAGGAACCTGATTGGGTTGGTCTTTTGCTCGGCTTTGACTACACTTAGTACTGGTTGGCTTCATACCGGAGGGGCTATGAACTTGGACCAGAGCAGGTGCTGGGTTATTTGGTGGTCTTGTAATTAGTTTCCATGCGGGCATGACTCGGGGATGGTAGGTGCGGGGCCGTAGACTTAGTTAATTTAGGGTTAGTGGTATACCAGTTAGCGGTATTCCTGTGCTGGCGGGAGCTTGTTGTATGCCAGTGTTGGCAGTACGAGTTTAAATAAAATTAGATTGAATTCTAAGTACTTTTCCTACTTATTACTAATAAATATAAAAACACGTTTACAATCCTTATCTTTATTGCAATGTTTATTGTTATGCCAAGGAAAGCTCTTCATGAAGAAGAGTTAGAGAAAGCTTATGATCGACATTCCCGAAAAGAAGACAAAGGTCTTGTACTATCGGTAATGTAGGCAGAGGCCTAGTGCTATAGTAGGACTAAGAAATGAAATCAGAGAAGAAGAGAAGTATCGTTCCCCATCGCCAAGAACTAACTTTCTAAGAAGGGATTGTTAAAAGACGAAGGATTCCAATTCCTGGTGAGTTTACCCTTCTTAGAGTGATTCCTAGGTATCAGATCCCGATATTCCTAACAAAGAAACCTAATTTATTTTCCCATTACTTGTAAACCTGAACTGCTCTTCCTTAAATAACTGCTCTGGGTTGCACCGTTTGCGTTTATACTGTTTGGTCCTTTCCTCCTCTTGATTTTGAGTATTCACTGCAGTATTCACATTTTATAAATGTCTCTCTTACCAGGTATCTTCAATACAGGCCTGCTGTTGATTGTAGAGTTGCTGATTCTGGCACTAATAGTTTTCATTAAAAACTACCTGGTGAAATTAGGACTTTTCCTCCTCTGTATCTTGCTTCCATACATGACACAGGCCTTTTTGACTAAACATAATAGCTTTCCAAAGCATGACTGTAATTGCCAGTTTTTCATGATCACCATCATAAATCGCGTACTCATTTGTGTTGTGGTCAATATAGTGAGAGACATTCCGTTACCGTCAGGGCTTATTAAACTCAATCTAAGTTTTATCCATAAATACAATAGTATTTACTGCTATTTGGAGAGCCATATGGGCAAAGGCTCACCGAGACTCAATATGTGCAGTAGTAAGGGAGATCTTGTGACTTACTTTGCATCTAAATATGTGGTACTGAATATGAAAAACCTCCTCTAAGATCGATTGTATAGCAACAATCTCTAGCTCTTTGTCAATCTTCAGAAATGATATAAGTGAGTCTTCTTCATCTTTCTGGCTTAAATCTCGAAGAGCAATGGACTCCTAATATCCTTCTGGGAATCTTTATTGATTTCCTCCTCCATGGTTATCTTCAAGACATATTAATACATCACTAAAGTTACTTGAATCTGAGGCATGTTCCTGTCTGTCACTCTTAGCTCTCAGACTTTAAAGACTAAACAGATACGAGTATAATATTTTATCTTTTTGCAATGGACAATATCTGTCACTGTCTCCTTTTTCACATTCAATCTATTTTCTATACTTGCATAGAACAAATTTCCATACCAGTTGAGAGCTAAAATAGTGGCACACTTCATCAAATGGACCTGGGAGGCCCTTCCAATTACCGAATGTGTGAACGGCATAGTGGAGACTTTGTAAAAGGTTTCTGAATGTGGATCTGGTGAGGTTCTGGGCCAATGAGATCACCAGTATTTGACTTGGGATACAAAATCACAAAATCTCTACTGAAAGTAGAGAGATGTGGTCAGAATGATGATGATAGGAGTTCATTAAGCCAAGGTGGCATTGGTGTTGCCACATAATCCACTTTATCCTAGTACATTCAGTATCTCATACCTGATGTCATCCTCTTTCTTATTGGCCTAATGATTACTTCCTGTTTTGGGTGCGCGACTTCAACTCGGCGGCGCGAGTAAGGTGTCCGGATATCTTTTGACGTTCGAAAATGTACTGTAAACTTCTCGGCATGTTGAAGCCGTGCGGTAAACAAGGATAATAAACTACCGGTATATTGAACTCGGCATGTTTTTCGCTGCAGCATTAGCAACATGGGATCTTGCTTTGGCTATCCGCTGTACTGTACCTTTAGCTGCCGGCTATCACTCATCTTGCATCTAGAATCTGTCCAACCTAGCATCGGCGCAGATCATGGTACGAAGCCGCACCTAACAAGATCATTGCTCCCGAAGCACATCTCCCACTTTACCCGCTCAAATACCGCCTGGTATAATGCGGTATATCACCGAAGAACTTTCTTGAGCATACTAAAGCGCACAAATTCGGGTTATCTATCAACAGTCATAAGTGCAGTGATTTCCATCGAATATAGTATCGCTGTACAGTACTAGCATTTTATATCGGTAATGTGAAATGGCGGTTCGAACTCGAAAGTGGTACATATCTTGTGTGTCCAGAGTGTTTTAGGATGATTTTTCTGAGCCTCTTGTGCAAATAGCTAGGAACTGGACCTCGCACTCAGACGTCTAGAATTTCCCTCTCCGGGTTAAGGGAGACAAACGGGGGCGAAAGAAACTGGCTTGCAGCCCTCTGTTTAGACCAACAGAAAGAAAGACACAACAAACCTCAGTAGGAGAGGCAATTCCAACGTCCTGGTACGAGGTCCAATTATTCCGGCTTCTGCGGTGGGGAGGAAGCGTTCGGCAGCAGATTACTACCCCTGCAAAAGCAACAGGTACAGTACTGTACACATACCCGTACTCGTACCATACCAGTAGGATTCTGTTTCAACCTGCTGGAACATAGAATGGTTGAAGTATTTCATGAATTTCACATAATATTATTAGAGTTCAAAGAGTGTCACAAATTTCCCGTATATTGTCACGTGGGTTCAAGCATCCTACAGTAGCACACGGGTAAAAGGGGTGGATTTCCCTCTCTTCTCTCAGAAGGAACGACTCTGGGGTAAATTTATTTCAACCTTGTCACTCAACTAGCAACAACTAGACCAAATCAAAAAAAAAAACGACACCACTGCTGCTTGGTAAGAGCGCACCACCTCCAATACCTTAGTAATAAGATCATTACCTCTCCGACTGACCGGACTTACTAGACTAGTTTCCATGACATATGACAGAACGGCTCAAGATCTTGCACAACAGCCGCAACCTAATCTTGGGACCAGAACCCTACTTTCCAAATCTGGTTCAGCATGTGAATGCGGCTATGGATCGGGTCCGCGGGATTCCCAACGTGTCACTGGTTGGGCAGGGTGGTGAGGCTATTCAACTACCTCGTCATTCAACATGATGTCCGGGGTATCCAATGTGATGTCGGGAATGTTCAACGTGATGCCCGGGATATCCGTGCAAAGTATCATAAGTAAGGTAAGCTTTGCTTTTGTTTCTTTTCGTTTGGGAAACCTTCTATCTGATTCTGAATAATTCAGTCAAACCTTATCGCCAACCTACATAATCATATGATACCGAATCTCTTCTCTTGCCGGTATTCCGGTACCGGTATGATATATGTATTATAATGACATTGTGATTTCAAAAAGTACGATCTGGTCATCTGATAAGCTACCAGAATTTTGATCCAAACATTCTCCAAATTTTGAAGGAATGTACAGACTACCATTCCATCATCAATTATATCTACCTATTTACAAGTTCTCAATTATCTCTAAGATAGCCCCGTACCACCCACCCATCTGGTGCAAGCACAGCTCCCTCAAGGTGCTGTAGTTCATGAAAGGCGTGGACAGATTGCGGAGTACAGTATCTAGGAGTTGGTTAGTCCTCTTTTTCCCGCTAGCTAGAAATATGATTGCCAAAGCGGGGTTTTGTTTTCGTTTTTGCTACCAATGGCTAGTGTTTATCCCGTTTTAGTCAGCTGTATCGGGGGTTTACTTCTCCAGGTTGTAATTGACTGGTTGAATTTGATCTTTCTTCTCTTTTTACCATGATTTACTGGAGACACTTTACTGGAGACACCTCGAGCAAAGTGGAGATCATACCTAGAAGGAGCGGAGCCAGGGTGGCCAGGATAGTGGTGCACCACTCCGATGAACACAACCTCTAGTTACTAGAACGCGGAGCGCTGCAAGTAAAAGCTTGCCGGAACGATGATGCGGATAGAGGTAAAGCAACGGGTATTGTGAGGCTTGGCCGTAGTTGGGTTCGGTCGGTAAATACTTCAAGAACTCGAATAATTGGACCTGGCTCTAAGAGGTTTGATTAAGGTGTGGCATGCCAAGAAGTGTTATGCAATATCAGTTTCAGATATTAGCAAAAGTCATTTTCTTCATAAAATACATCACTTTCATCCTCCTCATCTAGTTCAACCTCTTCCTGTTCTGATTCCTTTCCCTCTTTCCAATCCTCAAGTCCCTCAATTAGGTAAGTGGAATCAATTCCTTTTACAGATATTTCTTGATCAAAGGCACCACTAATTGGAAGAAAGAGGCCTAGAACCCGGAATACCTTCACCATGACCTCCATCCGATCATGTGAGAATTTCTCCTATGCCTCTCCTACTGCCCAAGTAGTAAGTACTCTCCTCTGTCCAATCATACTTCCATCTAGTTGTCCTCCTGCTAACACTATTCACTCCTCCTCTGCCTCCACCACATCTAACTTTTCTTCAAGCACCTCCTATCTCATGATTAGTTTTTTTTTTAAAAAAAAAAAAAATTCTAAAGGTAAGCCACCTACTTTTAATTTGTCTTTAAAAGGACGGTTGATAGAAACATCAAGAGGTTGTACCAAGGAGGTACAGCTACCTGGAATCATGCTAACGATGATATCATAAGTAAAGAAGGTATCAAGGACCTCTTCGGTCTTATGTGCACCCAAGAGGTCCCATGCAAGAGGTGTTGGTCAGTCCCCCGAAACCGGGACAAGTTATTCATCCAACTATTGAACAACGTTGGATGAGTTGGCATAGGCTTTGGGATTGAACTTGATGACAACGTGAGGATCATAGCTTTGTTTTTCTGTAAGTATCGTCGCTCCTACCCCCTGTACTCAAAAGAATACTAATAGTTTTACACGAGGTACACCATCAGCAAAAACAGTGAGCTGAATCATAGCTTGTTGTTTGTTCCAACCAGACTGGGAACTCTGTGCCCATATTGTCTTTGCTCCCCTTTGGTTGTAGGTTCTTCCCTCCAAATACTCAAATGGTAGAGGAGCCTGATCTATATTAACTATATTTGATAGCTTCTATCGACCAACCTCCTTAGCAACATCACCAGCATCCTGGGTGCTGCTTGGTTGTAATTGTGAGTTTCTTCTATTAAATCTCATCCAACTTAATACTATACCACTAAAGTCACTGGGGAGTTTACTGGCAGTATTGGTTATAAAATGTAGGCTAATTTGGTGGAAACTTAGAAAGCACCGAAACTATGCATTCAAGAAATAAAATGAGGTACATAACTCTCTTACGTAATGCTATATGAAGAGTTCTTTGCTAACGCATCAAAACCAACCTCGGTGAACAATTCTTCCTGACCCATGACAATATCGGAACTTTTCATAAAGTTCCTGCTCAAGTACCTCCCACTTTCGTGGCCTTCCTCCTCCTAGAACGTGGTACTTCTCAAGACTAATGTCATGGAATTTTCCCTCCTTCTCTTCCTCTCTCCATCATGAAAGGTTTGTTTTTGGTACCTTAAAGTGGCAGGCTGTTTCTGTCCTGGCAGGCTTACGGAGTTGAGTAGGTCCTGTGGATATACTAGAGATAGCCTAATATGATAATACTTAGAGCTTATAGCTAACTTTGAATGATTGGTAGGGCATTTTGACGCATCGGAGTGCTGCTCTTAGACCTTCAGCAAGTTGTTTCTGTTCCAGCCTGGCTTTTTCTGTACTCCAGCGTAGAATCGTCTGCTTGATAATGGTGATAGGATTGGATGAACTGGAACATGTCCCATCTGTTTTGGAGCCATAATTTGATAGAGCAGGTCGTTGGAGATTGAAATAGCTTGTTCTCTCATATTCACAGAGTTTGTTTACATTTCTCTCTTTCCCAAGCTTCATCGGTTGAGGTTCAAAATCACAGGTCAAAGCATATGATTGATTATCTAAAACATTCTTAAAATGTTATATTTACTCATATCCGAAACATATACTTTAATTCAACCTCTTAGCGCGAGGTCCAATTATTCGAGTTCTTGCGGTACTGTGGTAGGACCTAGGCCCACCTGGTTGGCAGGGGAATGATATCTTATGCACTTTGGTATGATACAATGCAGCCGATAGATAATACCCATCACGTGAAGTCTGGTATGATATCATGAGAAAAATTCGTGAACCTCCTCGTTAGAGTGTGCCCAGATAAGACACGTGACGGATATATCTATTTGCCGTCCTTGTATTAATAGTAATTAATACAACTTTTTCAGGCTTTACATGAGCTGCCTGTCTTGGTGAAAAATGAATGCTGTCTACGTTATGTCCGCTTTGTGTGTCAGAGGAAAGGCAAGACAAATTTTGTAGGTTTTACGGAGGTGTTATCAGATACCGGTACATACTATGATGCAACTCGGTCAAAGAACGTGTTCAGTGTTACATACCTTCTTTATCAAAGATTATGTGCAGTTTTCGCGTGGACCGGTCTTGTGCGAAGGAGAGGGGATCGTCTAGCCGTGGCGAGTAAAGCCTGACCCTGGGAGTCTCTCTATTGCCTCAAATTACCACCAACTTGAGGCACTTTGAAACATCATCTGCTGATCTGAGAGGTCTATCGAGTGATATTACATGATGATACGCAGATCCCACAGAGTGCCTTTGCGAGGTGGGGCGGTAGTTGATCCACCACTTCCCAAGCTTCGACCCTAATACCGTAGTTTCATATCGAATATGTGCTCGTATAATTTCCACTCTTAGAATGAAAAGAAAAATAGTACATATCTTGAACTATCTTGTACTCTCATCCTTTATTCTTTTACTCCACAATACATCCACCCCCCCCTAACAATTCTCCGAACTGCCACGACCATCTCTCATTTTCTAGTAACTACAAGAACCCCCGCATCATCCTGCCCAACCTACCGCTCGTAGGGGATCTTGTTACTTCCTGGTGTGACAAAAGCACTATCATCATCATCGTCGTCGCCATCATCACCATCACCGCCACCGTCACCGCCGTCGCCACCATGCCTCACCGCAATGCCTGTCATGAAGCGGACCACGCTCAAACGAAAGCCATAGTTCTCTCGAACCTCCACTGGTTCTTTCTCGCAATTCCGAATTACTCCAAATTTCGGACTGACCAGATTTTCGATTTGATTTTCGATAGAGCCTACGTTCCTACGCGTACAGAGCTGGTCAATGCATTCTATGAATTAATCGACGCGGGAATGGTGCCGGAGCTCAAAGGTATTCGGGTGGATGAGAAGAAGAGAAGAAAAAAGCACGAGGTGTTGAAGGAGAGGGTGAGGATTAGGCGAGAGGAGAGAGGGAATAGGGTTCTATGGAGGAAGGGTGAATGGCCTAGGAGATCGTTAGGGGAGATTAGGAAAGCGTGGCTCAAGAATACCCAGAAGAGAGCAGTCAAGAATCGGGGTAGCGGTAGAGGCGAGAGTCATAGAGCCAGTGTTGAAGACGGATCGCAGTCTCCGCCGCTGCCCAGAGCAGGAGATGGCTCCAAGAAGAGACGCCCCACTATTCGGCAGGCTAGCAGAACCAAACCACATTGTGTCCAGTCTCCCACGCCTCCACCCGCCGATTGCATACCCCCAGAAACCACACTGCAAGCATCCACTCATCTAAGAAATAAACCACGATATCGTACGACGGTTTCGTATAGAGACCAAAGGGACCTCCTCGAGGCGATGCACAAACTATGTCTTCACTCTTCGTTCGAATTCTGCAAATTTCGACTCCGTTTAGACCTCACCAGAAATATCGGCGATCCAACCCCCTTCCAACTTGAAACCCTCATTAAGGCTATCGTAACTGCGTGGAATACAGGAAAATTCGATGGTAGTTATATCGATGAGGACATTGGGCTTGGCTCTGGAAATGCGTTTTGGAGAGCGGGTTGGGTAGCTGTTGCGAGATTGTATAAGTGGCCAATGACGAATCGGCGGTTGCTAAGCATCTTACAGACGGGGGAAGAATTTCTGGATGCGCTATTGGATGAAAGAAGAGTTGATATGGCGGGCGCGCTTTACGAAAAGGCGGAGGCAATGGTGAGATATGCCTCAGAGGAAAGCTATGTGAAGGAGACCGGGTCGGAGGTGCGGTCCAGGACAGCAACAGAGATGGAGGCAGATCTAGAGCTAGAGTCGAAAAGAGAGGCTGATAACCGGGTATGGAGTAAGGGGGCTGATGAGCTGGATAGTGGTGCAGGCTGAACCCGCGGCTACGGACAGCGATAGTAGCAGCGATACTGAAGACCAAGGAGTTAGCTTGGTTGGGTACGAAGGGTGATGGGATACGATTTGTGCTTAAATTAACGTAGCCAAGCAAGATGCTTAATATCTTTTAAACCATCAGGGGTCTCGTTGAGTGAGTATAATTGCCGAATGTTTTGTCGGTTTTAAATCGGAGATTGGGTATTTAAGCTCCTGTCGTGTACTGTACTCGTACATCGTACAAACTGTTTTTTAAAGCCTCTGGAACGTGCGTTGCCAGTACTTGGGCCCAGGTTATGATTGTTTCTGCAAATTCTGGTCTTCGTGAAGGGATCAGTTACACTATAATTGAATCACATATTTTTTTCCCACTCCGGAGACTTTAAAAAAAAGGCCAGTATTCTAATACATGAATCGCTTAAAACCTTGCTTCAAGGAGAATCGAGACCTGGGCTCCCATAGTTGATCATATCCCAAATATGGTCGATTTCATATCTATAACTTGACCTAAGCTCCGAGAACGCCATGAACCGTCAATGAATCGTCAGATGTTACTAAGAACTCCTCACAGGTACTTCTTGGCAGCCTGCTTAACCTTTCCATCGAACACCCCGCTAGTGATCCTCATATCGACCTCGTAGAATGGATTCATAAGTGTTTTTGTGTAAAGGTCATACACATCTGTGAAGAACTGACGAATTGCATCATCCGCTTTCTGATCATGGAGCAATAAAAATTTGATATCTACCTCTTGGTCAACCCTACACTCTAGTCAATATTGATAAAATATGGAGTAATACTTCCGGCGGTCAGAAAACAACTGACTTGAAGATTGTTGAATTTATCAACGCATTTCATGTACCTGATAACATTAGCCGGAGGCCGCGGAAGATGAGATATGAAATATAACATTGTGGGAGTCGCCCACTGGACTTCCTCAACTATGTCAAGGCTCGAGTGGACGATGAACTGGTTCATAGAACGTTGCTCTTCGCGGAACTAAGGCGGCATCAACAACTAGGCCGAAGATGATGGTGACAGTACGGGAGGAGTACTCGAGCTACGCCATCGCCACCTTGCTTTGAGGTCCCAAATTCGGCTTCATAAATTGGGTTATCTTTTGTGCCGACAATAGCAAAATAGAAGCTCATTTCGATATGCTCAAGTGTTGCTCGCAGTAACAAGGGGGGAAATTGGTGGAATCGAATAGTTTCTAGGTTTGTTAGGACGCACTTAAAAGGTCAAAGTTATGCTGGTATGCAATGGTTGTTATAGGGGTTCTGGCGGTTTCATACCTTGTTTGCAAGCTTTGAGGTGTTTGTTGAGACACGGAGTCTTAAACACAGGTGGCCTGAATCGCATGTTACCCCGTTGGAGGTTCAGGGATTGGATAGGTTCATGACTAATCTGCCAGGATAAAACAATTGGCCCCTCTGGTAGACTATCATCGGACCATCTTTCCAACCGTTTCCCAATACCCTCAATCCATCAATCCCAACTCAACCGCATACAAAAAATATCAGACATGCCGTATGCACTCCCTATCTCGCCATATTTACCTGCGCTGGTATTCCGGGAGGCTTGGGACTAAAACGATCGCAGTGGCTTTGTTTACCGTGAGAACCGTGTCCCTCACTACCAGCGCCTATTCCAGAAGAACGATGGTGTGAGGCAATGGTACAAGGTTTGTTTTCTTTCCTGGACCATATTCGCTCGTTCGCCACAGCGCAGTTATTGATCCCCCTCGACAGACTCCGCGATCCAAGATGATGCTCTATCCGTACTTCGTTATGCTTAGTCTCGGAATTTCCGGCTCTCTCTATGGAATGTGCAGAATGGTGATGGTTGGTCACCCTCTGCGCCAACGGTTATGAAGGAAACTGACATGGATTGGTGGCTTTCCAGGGCAAGAAGTCGTACTTTTAAACCCAGTTGCATTGTTACTCGCAATCGTAATGCGCCTATCAATTATTATTTTTGCTAGTGGGATGCGATGGGACTGGATGTGAGGTTTGGGGGTTTTGAGGTGGGGGAATGTTTGTGCATAGCAAATATGAAATAGAAGCGAAGTGTAAAATTTCCCTTTAGATGTTAATGCCAAACAAAGTAGTTTTGTGGACGTAATACTCGGCGAGCGTGTTTATATGCGATAGGACTACTGTAGACATACTGCATCTGGGGTGGCGCTTTGGTTTTGCCGTGCTGTACTCGTACTTGTAATGGGGTGGTTCCTATCGTCGTTCTTGGAGGATGGAAAGAGTCGAGGCGGCTCTTTCCATTTCTCGGCATTCCCCAGAGAGTGACGGGGAAGACCGGAGTGGTTCAAGAAGTGGCCTCTCCTATCCTTCTTCCAATTTCTCCCCATCTTCCTCCTATCCCCCATCTCTCTTTGACGGCTCAACCAGCATCGCTTTTTGTTTTTCTCCACCCTTTTCTCCCTAATTGCAGTTGGCCGATCCAAAGTCATGGCGCAAAAATATCTTGGAAAGATCCTCGGCGACGAGAAAAATAAGGCTGAACCAAGCATCGCCTCTGATGACGACGGTACGTTTCATCGATTTGGCGGCTATCTCCTTAGGCACCTTCAATGTGTCAATCTGATGGTGCTCGGTCTCCATGAGCTAATTTGCAGTTTCCCAGACTTTGCTGATTTTGCGACTCCATCTCCTGCTACCCCACCCCCGTCACCAGTGTCTGTTGCTGCCTCATCTTTGACCTCTATCGGTGCCTCCTCAACTCCTGCTGGTGCTCCGATTGGATTTGATGGGCCTTGGTATGCTCTCTGGGAGCGTCACTCGCTCAGCGAATTCCAATTCGAAGGTTACATTCTCCTCCTTCTCTTCGGCATACTCGGCTGTCATGTCTGGGGAACCCGCCGAAATCGCGCTATTGCCAAAAAGTTCTTCGACAGCATTAGTCCTGTCCTAGGACAGGAGTTTGCATATGTTGGTTTTGATTCTTATGGTCGAGCAAATACCGAACAAGCCGTTACCGCTGATTACGCCCTGAAGGAAAACCATCCTCTCGAGTTTATCACCTATGCTTCTGGGAGACAAAATGTTGCATTTATGCACACCACTATCAAGCTTCAACGCAGATTAAATCCAGTCACTTGGTTTGGAGAGCACCTTTTCGCGTTCTTCTTTGAAAGTGTGCCAACCCCTACCGATAATGCTACTATCACTATTTCCCCTTTTGATGGTCAAGATGCTGGAAAGGGTGGCCCAAGCTCTAAGTATGATAACTTTATTTGGGCCTTGGTTAATAAGAATCAAATGAAGAGGTGGAGAGAGGATCGTTATGATCTTTCACTTACTAGAACCTCCGATTGGGATGGGCTCCCGAACTGGTTAGCTGTTATGAGTGAAAGCAAGGAGATCGGGGACACTGTCTTGACTAAGGAATTGAAGGAGGCTGTTATTGGTTGCCAGGATATTCTTGAATACTTGATCGTTAGCGACCAGCCTATCGATAAACCTACTACGTACGTTACTTCTTTACCATGTGGTAACCTCTCCTAATATCTCCTAGTCTTGCAGAAACAGTTCCGAAAAAACGCGTTATTCTCCAGGTCAACATTCCACCAGACACGGCCCCCACCGCCTTGCCCAAACTCCTTCAGGCATTTATTCGCTTGGTTGATCATCTCGCAGCGGTTGCTCGCTTCCGCCCAGAGGTTCTCCGAAAGGTCAAGGCCGTTCGCGAAGAAGAGTCTAAGAAACTCCAGAAGCAGGCCGATGAGGAAAAGGCCGAGGAGCGACAGCATAAGAAAGACGAGGATAAGAAGCTCGAAAGAGAGAAGAAGCTTCGTGGAATGAGTGCCGAGGAACAGAAGAAGTTCCTTGAGAGAGAGCGGGAGAAGGAAACCCGCAAGGCCATGAAAAGACAGACTAAAAAGTAGTCTTGGGCCCCGGTTTTTCGACTTTTTTGCTTGCTCGTTTTTGTCTATCCGGTGAAATGTTAAAAAAAAACTAAGAAAGTGTTGGGGTTTAGGGGAAATGGATGATGGAGTGGACACATGTTACCGGGCAACGAGTGCCCAAACATTGGGCTCCGAATTTTGTATGGACGCACTGATGCGCACAGACAATTGGCCACACTTTTGTTTGATCACTATATTCCAGCACTTATTGTCCGCATCAGGTAGGCCGGGTTTGGTTGGGAAAGGGGATCTTGGGAACCCCCAAACGTGAAGATGTTCTGAAGGTTGAATATAATGTTGAATATCTGTTTAGCTACCGGATCTAGTGATCTCCAGATCCAAACCCGCCATGATGACGCCAGTGTATGATCAGAATTGGACGCCCTAGCAATTGTAAATGCTCCCTGTGATACGTCTCAGACGACCCGTCACCTAGCCTAACACCAAATTCACCTTATATCACTCGATGCTTTGTTTCAATTGTGCTATCACTGCGCAAAAAAAGGGGGGAAAATTGTAGACCATTAATAGCCAAAAATTGTATCGACAGACTCAAACCCACACACCCTTCGCGAGCATTTTGAAAGGAAGGGAAAAATAAATAAATTAATAAATGTTGTGATGCCCGCAAGGAAGGGAAGAAAGTGCCCCGCCAACATTCTACCCCGGTTTTTCCTGCCCAAACTCTGGCGAGCCAAGCGCAGTGACGAGCACGGTTCTCCAGACGAAAAAGGGTACCAAGCAGGCCGAACCCTACTCGACCGATCGCTTGATAGGAGACCGGCAGACAGGCAGGCAGCATTAATATTATAAGCAAAAGAGTACGAGTAGAATAGATTTCCCAGCAGTTCGCGCATCTACCGAACCACGGAACCGCTAGATCCAAGTTATCACACCCGTCAGCGTAACATCCGTCCAGGAAAAAGGCCAACCCACCCATCCCGATGTGAACGCGAGAAGGAAAGAAAGAATGTATATATCATAACAGAACCCACTAACTTACTTGTTGTAATGGGGTCCCGCAAGCAATAACTGTATGTGGCGTATTGCCTACTGAAGGTGTGTGCAATTCAAGCCCCACCCGGGCTGGTCTGTTCAGAGGGGAGCACCCGGTCTATCCACACATGGCGCAAATTTAATTTTTTGCTTTGGTCCAAAGTGGATTTCAAGAGTTCAAGGCGTCGTCGGGGAAAAGGTTACATGGATTAATAAATAAGGTGAAAAAGTATCATATCATATTTCCTGTCCTGTCCCCAAGTTTTTCACCCGGCCGTATATCATAGCTGTGGTCTATGGCTTTGGCGCTACTGTGGGGAGGGTTGTTGGCTGGGCTCGGAACATGCTGGAGGGTTGAGGTGTAGATGCTTGGATATATGGTAGGGATATGATATTATGATAATTCGGGGTTTCGATATTATTGGGAGGTTGGGTAATTTGTTTGCTTGCTAATGGGAGTATGATATGGCGATGGAGTTCGTCACTCTCTGGTAATGATCGCTATGTATGATGGAGAGAAAAGGATGTGTTAATTATTACATGCAGTCCCATCACTTCCCCCCCCCCCCCCCGCCGCATCCAAAGATACAATAATGGCAATTTCTGTCTACCGTAACTATCTATGTACTGTACTATTACAAACCCGATCAAATCCTCACCCCCTGCCTTCCCTTCCACCAATACTTGTAGTAAATGCTAATTAGGGAGATATACACCGCCAGAATCCCCGTCTGGGCCGGCGCGAATATCATCCCGCGAAGCACCAGGAGGAAACAAACGATAAGGAACGAAACCGGCGTCCACATTGGTGGTCTATAAGCCCTGCTCAGATCGGGTTGGGTGTAGCGCAGATAAATCAAGCCGGATATTGTCGCTAGATAGGATGAGTATTCGGTTATCCCAATGAATGTTACGAGGGAGCTAAAGTCTCCGAGGAGGATGTATGTGCAACATAGAAGGGAGTTTAGGATCATTGCTCGGCTAGGGCGAAAAATTTGTCAGTATTGTAAGGAGGTGGGTATGTATAGGATATATAGCCTCACAGAGGAGTTCTCCAGGTAGCATTTGTTGGGGGTTTTTGAAGGGATTCTGGAGGACTGTCGAGAGTGCCATACGTGGGCGTCGCGGATGTGCCCTCTTCCGACGAATATCGCCAGCCTAGGACTCCCCAGAACCTTGGAATGTGGCCTTTGTTTGCGGCGGACGCTGTGAGTCTGCCGGTTGTAAAGATGTTTGCGTTCAGCGACCCAGCACAGGCTATGGATACCAAGACTGCAAACATCAAACCCCCGGCAGCGCCCAAGGTCTTCAGTCCTACTGCCTGCGAGCTGTTAGATGGGCGGTATTTCCCCTGAGATTAGATGAGAGCATACCACTGCAATGGTATTTGTTGCGCCGATGACATCCCACGGAAGGATGACATAGTAGCACAGGTTTGTGAGAAGAAAGCAACTTATCACAGTTGGTAAAGCCAAATTCATCGCTCTTGGCAGATCTCTTGCCGTATTGCGCATTTCACCGGCGACAAAGTTGACCTGTTTCGCAGATGTTAACATTATCCTCTGACTTGGCTTTATGCAGGGCATCTCACGTTATCCCAACCACCATATCCCCAAGTACCGGCCCACAGCGCAGCGGAATAATAGCCCATTGATTCCCATGTTGTCAAGAAAGCCCAGTCAACGCGGTGGCCCTCCGCTTCTGTGGGTCTATTCGCAAACCAATTTCGAGTCTTCCAGTCCACACTGGGTCCGGCTCCTTCAGCATTCAATCCAGTAAACATGGCGAGGATAGCGAGCATTGCGATGATCCCCACCGTCGTAAGTTTTAGGAAAGAAAACGTCCCATTGAGATTGGACGAAGCCTTGGTGCTGACAGAGTTGAACAAAGTGAGAGAGGCAAGCGCGAAGATAGCCAATGACTTGTCCAACCAGAAAGTGTCCTCCCCACCCCCAAAAATCGCACGGGTCCAATATTCGGCGAAAATAAGGCTAAGAATGGCCATGGAGCATGGTTTCACTGCAGCGATCCAAGTGAACGATACGAGCAGTGCTGCGAAGTCTCCGTAGATGTATTGGAGATACTCCTGCATTCCACCATTGACCGGTATTGCTGCTCCGAGTTCTGCAAAACATGCCGCACCTGCCCACGCAAGTAGACCGGCACCCGCCCAGACAAGAATTGCCGCACCCGGGGACGCTGCATTGTTGTTTATCTGCGACGGGGAAGAGAATAATCCCGAGCCTATCTGGAAACTCACGAGCAACGAGTAGCCATCGAGGAAGGTAAGTTTGTGGGAATTCCCGGTCGCCATTGGTACCTCAATGGCTGAAGCTAAATCTAAAGAGGCCTCTTCATCGCTCCTAGAGAGAAGGCTTGTTTGTGCACCGAGAGCCTCGCCCCCAGTATAAGATTTCTTCGGTGGTCCTGTTTCCGTCATGTTTGCTCAATCTAGATTTTAATTGGAATCTTTCTAGGCGGAAAAATCTGAAAAAAAAACCTATTAGCTTCGACCGGGCACGCAATAGAGCTTCCTTATCTCACCTTAAAAGAGAAAAAAAAGAAAGAAAATAAAAATATAGTAAACCACCCCACAACTGCACGAGACCCCGAATAGTTTCGTCGCATGGGAACATCCGGTCGTCTTTATATCCTACCGGTGAGTGCACCTCGAGGGTAAGAAGAAACCTGGAGCATTCGCGTAGCATCAATTTTTATTTCCATCTCTCACCCTCCCAATAGGTGACTGGGAAACCTGCTAAGTGTATCACTCCCTTTTTTCTTTGCCCCCCTCCCTCTTGCTGCCGATCATCTCGCCCGTGTACGATATCCATCAGTACTCGAGCAGTGATGTATATGCATTACGACGAGGGGTTTTCACACTGTTTTAAACAGCAGCTGTATGGCAGCACCAGTCCGTGCCGGGGTAACTTGTGCCCTACCCGCGTGGTGCATTTATTCCACACAATGTGATCAGGAAAGAAAACCATGCTCTCACCACCATCCCGGGAGGTTGGGAAATTAAGCCGAGGCACACATTAGCCCTAGGTTCGCCGTCGCCAGTCCTGTACGCACTGTGCGCCATCAACAATCACTTTCCCCGATGACATTCGCAGGGGGTACTCAGGTAGTCGCCTGGAGGAGGCTTGTTGGCGATAATCAGTGGTGCTCATCACGCATTATGTCTTACCGAGTGAGAATTTATGCCACCTGATGTTGGGTTGACATGCGCGTGGTCCCCCCTGCTTGGGTCTAGAGGCTATGGCTTAGCAACCCTGCCATTCCGAAATCTGAATTATTATTTTTGACCCCGACAATGCACATGACTTGTATGGCGTGCTTGAAAGGAAAAAAAAGAAACGGCTTTTTTTTTTCACCCCTCCTCCTCCATTCTCGGAGAAAAAAGGAATAAAAAAAGGAACGAAACGCAGCGAGTGGTTTGCCCTTCATCCTCACCTCAAGTTTTTATGGGAAAAGGCGGGGTTATGCGGGAAAAGTAACACAAAATTTTTTTGGCAGGGAAACATGACATGGATCACCCACATCCTCGCCAGCAGAAGCCCGATTCCCAGCACAAGTCTTGCTGTGGACCCCCCTACGATACCACGATATTAAAGTTGAATGGTCCCGCCTCTTTTCCCGCAGCAGTTCAAGGGCTGAGAGTGATGGAGATGCTTCCCCAGAATGAGAAGATATCAACTCGTTGCATATATTGCTCGATTGGATTTACCGTGCCTGAACTCTGCAGTTCTTGTGATATCAATATATGCTCCCGTCTTCGGAGGATGCCCATCCGGTCCACCCATACTGCAAGGTTTTCACGGTTGAAATTTCTTCTGGTATCATAATTGCTGTTATCCTAGGGGCAAGAACTCCGATGGAATTTGTTTCTCGAGTCAATTCCCTTTGCTGACCTAGAGTGAACCTCCTTACTGCAATCCATTTGGGTTTGAAATGCGCCGATAATGGCCTTATTTGGGACAAAAGCCGTTTATCCTGTGCGTCGTCGAGTGAGACCCCATGATTGCCTCTAGGTTGTTCGTCGCCGGAATTGAGAGTTCAGGACCATTAATAAGCCAGAAGTGTTCACGGGGAGTTAGTCTACCATCCTAGAAAATATTGTATATTAGAACATTGGTGCTGGGGGGATAATCCATGAACACCGTCGTACCGCATCATTCATGTCGCCATACAGGCCCCCTTCTGGTAAATAAAAAGGGCGCAAAGCCTTCACGGTTCCTCTCCTCTTTAGCGATTCATAGGCCCAGCTGCATATCAGAAACGACTACTCATTGAGAATGATCCTCCCACCCGGGCGCCCGAGCAGGCTCTCTCGAGCCGAACCCAGCTCCTGCGATGTGCGTAGCCACCCGGCAAAAGGCGTCGTGAAACGGTATTCCTGTTTGCCTGTGGAACTGGCTCCTCGCACAATCCTTGGTCACCGAGATCCCCGCTAAGGAGAAAGCCTGTTTCGGGAAGGCTTTGTGGGAAATGCAGCTATATCATATCACCGAAATCCACAGGCTCCGTCCGTCCGATTTTCAGGCGTATGCAACAGCAGTCTTTTCTCACGAACGCTGCGGTGTTATTCGTGATGTGGTGGCGTTGTGAAGCCAACCGCTATTGCATGCCCTACCACCCAGATTCGTGCCAAAGTGCCAAAATTTGGCGGCAAGCGATGGCAGTCGTGTTCACGAACGCCGATCTACAAAGAGTACGGCATGCGTAGAGTGCACGGGATTATCATTGCTAAGAGGATGATTAGTTACCACCTGTCGCTTCAGAGGATGGTTCAAGATGTGCTGCTGATATCTCCAACAAGCCAATGCAAGATTTTTAGAATCTTGAATTTCAAAGCGGCTTGTTAGGAGAGTTATCCCAATAATCTATCATAATTTGGCTCCCACTTCCTTGCCAATCCAGCTATCGGCTTATCCCTTCAAGGTCCGATATGCACCTTGAATTCTCGAGTATAAAAATTTGACTTGCCAAGAACTACTACATATCTTGATGTGTCACAAAGAGAATCTTTACGTTTCTATAATTCCTTGTTTTTAGGGTAACTAATTGGCCAAACTAGAGCTGCGTGTTATGCTCCAAAGTTTCGGGGAGGCCGCTGTGATCTATCGTATTAAAATGCATGGAACATTTGAAAAGGGTCGATATCGACATGTCTTATTCGGCGCTGATGGGGGGCTACTCACCGTGCTACTGTATGGTATCGTATCATACACGGATCTAGACAAATTTGATATTGGGAATGCTACGACGGATTGTAAATCAGATTGAACTTACACACTGGTGTTTCATGGAATTGCACCAGAGCAACTGCCACGTCCTCAACACACCCCTTCTCACCCTGCAACGCCTGTCTCGCCAAGTTCAATCAAATATATTATCCTGGTATCACCGAACTGGAGGATAACCAAGGGACCAGTAGGAGCTTGGCCCAAACTTATGGTACGGTGGTGTAAGGATCTAACCCACAAGTGCTTTTTCTGGAGAAACACCGGCTTGAAAATATTATTATACTAAGGGAGGAGCCGAATCGGGAGTACAGTCCTCAGAATTCTAAAATCATCCCGTCAGTTGAGTGAGGGATAGTAGGGCACAATACCCTACCCAATTTATTGTCTAAAGTCACTTCAGTGACACTGTGGAGTGCAGATATGATACGGTATTTCGTGAAGAGCAGCCACTTATTGTCAGCCGCTAATCCTGCCTACACTACCGTGCTATGGATATTTTGGTGAATTGAACGGTGCCAGCCGGGTGTTTGTCTGATCCGTTGGAGAGAAAAAAACACCCCCAACCGGCTAAAATCACAGCTTTTGTCCCAAATCCTGTTTTTCGGGGCCATTCGGAGAGTGGGAAAACCAGGCCGACCTGCCAGTTATTTTCGAAATAATACGGTCTCTCTCACGCGAGAAAACCATCCGACGCTTGTAGTCATCGGCCGCCGCAGAGCTGATGGAATGTGAAACTTTTTCATCTCTCTGCGGCTGAACACCCGGGTACAGTACACTTTGTGATTAGCTTTTAAACCGCACTTCCTTCGTAACCCAGCGGCAATGTCTCACCAAACCATTGTTTCTGGTCGTGGAACGATGAAGATTTTGCATCCCATCCACTTTAGGGTGGTTTTGAGCTGGCTGTATTGATAGAGTGTGGTGCGTAAGCAAGTGTCATATCATAGAGTACCACTAGGGGGGAAGTACGGAAGTAATGGCAGGTACACCTAATACCCGACCTAAAAAACAGAGCACAATGACCTATATTTACGAGGCCCTAGTAATCATAAATATTGCTTGTAGTCCCCTTCTGCTACATACGGAGGTATAGCCACTAAGTATTGTATATTTCACTAGGGATGGATGTTCGGCCACAAGGGGTAAAGGTATGGAATCGGGTATGATGACTACCCGATCAAGTATGATGACTGCCCCGATTCACCCCATGACCCCTGCTAATCCAAGATGCCTCATTAGTGAAATATACAGTACAATACTTAAGGGCTATACCTCCGTACTTTCCAACATAGAGGATCTAGCAACTTTGGCCATCTATTCGGAATTTGGAATCCATGACCCCCTCAATACCCCGCCTACTACAAATCCAAGCTGCAGTCTTTCACCACTGATATCCCCATACCGAGTACCCTTCCAGCCACGACCGGGCCTTGCTATTGGCAATCACTGATCGACATACATTCTTTTCTTCTTCGAGGATATTTCAATTCCTAATAGCCAATCAGTGAGGTCATCAAACCGCCGTCAAGATGATCCTGCAACGTTATCCTGGAAATCACAATTTGGAGGTAAAATCCGGAACTCGACTTTAGCGTCTTGGCTTTTGGTATGCGCAGAGTACCCGAGATCGGGAAATTGCGAGGAGTACTATGCATTAGCATACTATCTCTGGTGCTTCGTCATCTGTACTAACATGTCCTCGGGCATGAGCTGCAGAACAACACACGCCAGTAGACCCAGAAAGAGGATTCAGGGACTTGGTTTGTATCAGGAAAAAGTCCTTGACTGTCTGCGGGAGGTGGTAGTATCTGTTATCACAGAAACTCACTCGTCATCGCCCTCGAGGGTTTTGTTGGAAATGAAAGTGATCAGACCGGAGGCCGCACAGAGTCAAGAGAGAAAAGGGGCTAAAGAGAGACCAGAGGAAGAGTACAGAAAATGGATGAAAATATAAGAGAAGAAAATCCTCAGTGTTAGTGCATTATGTTGACGTGTCCTGGTACGTACGCACTTGCCCGGATATTCCCAACAGGTTTCTTTCGGCTTCGTGGTGGTCGCGCATCCAAGTCCAATGCTGACCATTGGGCCCTGGGCTCCCACATTAGCTCTGTCTGAGGTATGGACCTTATCCCCAAGGCACTTTTGGGAACCGAGCTGGGGGGGTTAGTACTGGCGCTGGAGTTTAATGGGGTGCAAATGCAGGTGGAAAAGAATTCAGATGGGGCATAGGAGTCAGCTACTTAATACTACCAGTCGCCGTAATCCGTAGCGTAGCACCTTCAAATCGTCGTGGCTCAAAATGGCACATGCCCGCCCGAGTGTCCCTCTACCAGTTATTCGAGAAACGAATCATAATCCATGACTCCGAGTCCAGATTGAATTCCAACAGCCACTGACGGAATGAGAAGAAAATAAACAGAGCTCAGTATTTAACGATAGTGTCGAATCAAGTCTGATAGACTAGTTAGAAATGATGATTACGCGTTCAGTTCGCTGTATACATTTCTCCTATACTACCCCTTTGTAGTTTACCTTATAGTCTCTCTACCGGGACCTTCTCCTTTACTTCTTAGCTTGCTCTTCTTCAACATACTACTACTATCAATCAAGAACCTCTTCTTCTCCGATTCCGCATACCCAGTCATAGTTTCAACAAGACCCAGTCATGATGCTTTAAGAGCGACTTGTGGACCGAAAGAGCAAATTTTTAAAGGAAGTGACCAACCCCCCCTCGCACCATACAGCATTTTCACCGATGCACAAGTATCCCGTACAAAGTGCTCAAGCACTAGCGTCCGAACTTAGCATGGGGCTCTTATACCTATATAGATAATTCGCGATACGAACTCTTAACCCCTCGGGGCTGGAATTTAATCCTCGCTCTACAGGCTCCGCACCAAATCCGAGAAACCCAATCAAGAGCCGAGCAGTTGATCCCCGATCCCACCCGACCCCAGGTCCTCCAAAACCTTCCAGTCCAATCTGGCTCCCTCCGGCGATTAATCGCCCCCCGGAAGCTATAGTAAAAGTTCCCAAGTCACCAGAAGCAATCCCCCCCCCCCCACCTCCCCCACAAACGAAACATTGTCATATGTGCCCTCTAGTTTCCGGACCCTTTTTTTTTTCTACCATCGTCCAAAGCCATCCGAAGGATTATAATTACAACAAAAGAGACTAAGATACTCCAAAAATGCACGCGCGCACACACCTTATCCTAACCATCCTATCACAGCCGATCACTCGACTCACGTCAGTGCTGGATACCGAGCGCCAGGTGAGAAGAAGCGGGCCGAGAAGGTGAAGAAAGTCGAAGGGTGTGATAGCATGGGGAGCGCAGGTCCGCGCGCGCTGGTAAGGAACAATTGGTCCATGGCGTAGTCCACACTTTCCTATAGCAAGTATCGCACACAACGCGGCAATCGCGCAGCGGAAGGGAGACGCTTATCGCGCAAACGATAAATCCGCATTCTATGATAATACTCTGAAAGAAACTTTTTAATTTAGGTGGGTTATTTCAACTAGAAGTTGCCCCCTCCCCCCCCCCCGAGCAGTCTTCGAGTAGTACTCTAAAGAAGGAGGGGACTGTCGAGGCGTGGTTGGGAAGCGATCGGTTAGCATACGAATTTAAATTATCCAAACGTACTGTACTGTACTGTACTGTACTGTACTCTTGCCGAAGTGGTCGTCTAACTTTTTCACAACATGATAATCATAATGGTGATAATCGTAATGCAAGCTGTCAAGCTCGTGTTGACCTCCCCAAAGCTGGCAGAGATTTCGTCCATAAGTATAATTTTCTAGGTCCTGTTTTTTTCTTCTTCTTTTTTTTCTTTCCCTATTGTTTCTCACTACTTTGCTAATACCGTACCGTACTGTACCTCTAAATGCGACATTGTATGATATTAAAAATCCAACAGACAGTAAAACAGAATGACTACAGCCTACCCCGTCAATCTAAGCGATACCGCTCCTGGAGCAATTTTGCCTTACTTGGGAGTGTGGATTACAGATAGTGATAAATGTGAGAGGAAAGTATAGATGATAATAATATCATACTCCCAGTCAGCGCCCCGGGAGAGGAGAGGTGGAGAGTACGGTAGACTAGTCGCTCACGGGCACACAGCATGGTTCATGTACTGTACTGTACTGTACTGAGTAGTGGTTTACCGCTTCAGCGTTAGAACCCACTATTCCCGCTATGTAATAATGATAGAGAACTATATTCCAGTTCGAGTCAATATGGTACTCCGACTATTGAAGGAATTATCTGAGGGATGCAGTCTACATGTGGGTAAATATTGAGAGGACGCATCAGTGTCGCAACTCCCCTTGAGAATTCCCGCCCGAAGAGACACCCCCGATCATCGAGCTACGACACTATTGGAATTTAGAGTAGGGAGTAGTAGTAGGCGACAATGTGGGCGGAAGTTGTCCACCATAATAAGGAAGACAAGAACTCCCAGTGGAAATTAATTTTCCATTCCCGCTTTCCTTTTTCCCTTTCCTTACTCGTGACTTTTCACCACACTCGAAGGGATCGAATATATGATCTGCCGCGATTCCCAGTAAAGTTATGGTTATTGTTGCAATGGATGATAGCGGTCCCGTCCTCGCCAGTATCAATCTCCACTGCTCGTGTGCTTATCGGAGTGGATTACATATATATATATCATCAGCTTGAACAATAATTTATCAACCTCCCATCGCGGACTTTACCGTTCAGCTTGCCGGACAAAGTCCAAGTGCGCTGCGTAAGGGTACTGTACAATACCGAGAACTTGGAACCTCCCTGAATACAGTACAGTACAGTGCTGCGCTGGTTCGCAAAACGCAGTCACATACAACTTTCCAATCCATCACCATCTGCCAGCGAGCGAGGAGCACCGCACTGCGCACTGCGCATGAAATGCACACACAAAAAAACCAAGTGACATTTCATGACCGCCGTACAAAATTGACCACAACGCCGCCCCCATGTCCACCCCGCACGCACCATGAAAAAAAATAAATGGAACAAAAAGTACACTTTTCCTCCACCCAATCCTCATAAAAAAAAATATAAAAAAATGCAGTGTGCCCTTTTTTTCCCTTTTCCCAGTTTTTTTTTTTTTTTTCGTTTTGTTTTGCCATGTGTTCACATCGAAAAGCATTATATATATCCATCAGTTCAACTGGTCAATTGCAAAGTTCCGATTGCCAGTGGATTAACAACGAAACGTTAGTCTAACCTTAAACCTTAAGCTATGATTAACTTATCGATAACTCGTACCGGTTCTCGAACACATTCAGCCTTGCATGTCATAAGGGATGTGAGGTAGGGAGGGAGAGGGGTCTTCACAACGATGGTCATCATCAACATCATCATCATCGTGAGAGTGAGACATAGGGGGGGGTGTGTGTATCATGAGGTAGCGTTGTCCGTGCTCGTATTGTAGGAACGTACAGTACACACACACACGGTAATTTACCGTACTTGTAACTCGACTTCGCGCTGCGAGTGGGTTGGTTTTTCAATGTGCGAACTCGCATGCATGCGTGAGCGAGTGCGTGCCATTCCATTTAATCGACCGAAAGGAAGCGATGACGATGATGGAGCTGGGTGGTCGTCTCTTCTTCCTCGCGGGTGCCAGTGCTTGTGTCGAGTAAACTCGCCAGGAAATGGATAGGATTGATTGATTGGATTGGTCTTTGCTTTTGTTCCCTCCCCGGGGTCAACCACAGTGGAATCCGGCACATGATCCATCTATGTCAACAAGCTCGCGGTTATCGTGAAGCCAAGACTAGTCGTCGTAAGCTAAGCTTTCGTCGTTGCCTGGAGGAAGAAGAAAAAAGTCTGTGATGTCGCCGGACCCGCCCGAAGTCCTGGCCAGAGTACGTATATAACTTTATCGTGAGTTTAACTGTAGACTTAGACTGCTCGACTCTGCCTTACGTCGTCCATCACTTTTGCGCGATGGAGTAATCATCATCCATCATCCACCTCACATCATAAATAGCGAAAAGTGTGGTGACACAGCTGACCGACCGACTGACCGACCCTTAAAGCTGGGGTTGTAAATTACCGTAACTTAATTCCACCCTCTCTCTCTCTCGCTCGCTTGGAAAATAACAACGAACAACAAGACTACCCCCCCCCCCTTCCTTCGAATTGAGTCATCGAGAGTAAATATATTGATTTTGATTTTGATTTTTTCATGCGGGTTGGGGTCGTGCGAACAATCTGTACAGTACAGCGGTTTTTTCCCCCTTTCTGTGGGTGAGCGTGCGGAGTTTCCGGCGCTTACTCCGGAATTTTGGAATTGCTTTGCTTTGCTTTGCTGGCTTGCTTTCTGGATGGGCTTGGGTTTTTTTTTTTTAATCATTATTGACAACGAGAAATGGATCAATCTTTTGTGTTCGTGGGAGAGTGATGTGGAAAAATGTAATAATATTATTATCCGGGTGACCATTTTATCTGGTGTTATTTTGATGTCGTGAGAACTAACTAATACAAAAACAATCAAGAAGGTATCATAAATCATCAGATAGCCCCTCCGCCCAATTTTCTCCATCCATCCAGAACAAAGAAATGAAAGGGAAAAGCGAATGTACAGTTACATGAGAAGGAAGATGGAAAGAGAGAAAACAAATATCCGCCGGAATGACACACAAGGAAAAATTGTTTTTTCAAGTACCGTGGATTAACGAGTGAACGCCCTCCAAGTGTGAGAACGATCAAAATCAAAAAAAGAGAGAGAAACACCTAAAGCGCCCGTTCCAGATAAAGGAAAAAAAGAAACAAGAATTGGAAGCTATCATCGAGATAGCGGTGTGTCGCTAATTCACTATCGTACCCCCCGCGTGTCCTTCCTCCTCCCCGCCCGCGCGCCCTCAATTTTCCTGCTGAAACAGCCCGCTCACTGCTCTCCGGACCGACACACCACCAAATAGCCATTCATTCGAGTGCCGTCCGTACTGTGCCACTGTCTGGCGCCGCTGGACACTGCGCAGGCTCTCGGTGCTCCTGGACCGATGGTGTTGTTGTGGTATTGATGTCGGCGGCTGTGAGTACGTTTTCTTGCTTTGGTGGTGGTGGTGATGGGGGACGTAGGCCTTGACCTTGTCAAGGGTTTTGTCGAAGAATTTCAGGGTGTGACTATCATTGCTTGAGGTAGAGGTTGTTGGTGAGCATGCCGGAGTGGAGTTGGTGGAAGAGGCAGTGGAGGTGGAGGAGAAGCTGTTGGTGGTCTTGAGAGGGGCTATTTTAGACATGATGGTTTTTGGAGGTTTGGAGGGTGAATTGAGGTTTTATGTGGAGTCTGGAGATTTGGTAGTTGAAGTAGTAGAAGTATCAGTAGTAGCAACTTGTGATAACGGTGGATAGTAGATAGTAGGTAGGTATGGTGTGGTAGAGAGATGTAAACACTGCTCGATAGTGTGGTGAGAGTCCTGATGATTGCGCTCCTCTTGTTCTTATAGTATTCCCTAGTCCTATTCATGCATCCCTCCGTGCTCACTCGCCCACTCACTCACTCACTCACTCCCTAATGACCAAACGACATCATGCGTCTTCGCACTCTCCTTCCTTCCTTCCTTCCCACCCTGCATCCTGTGCAACCTGTCGAACCAGCATGCCCTACTCAAGCATTTGTACTCGACCACAGTAGAGATGCGGTAATAGTACCTTCGCTGCGCAGCGCCAGATGTAGGCGTGCAAAACCATTCAATAACGTACCCATACACCGTTGTCCAGACCAAGTCTAATCAATTAACACGGCGGGTCTAAGAAAAAAAGAAAAAAAATATAGAGGAAAGGAAAAAGAAACGAGAAGGGGAAAGCACATACCAGTATTCTCATTATTTCTGATACGCTATTTGCACATTTGCGCACAACTTGCAGAGGTGTCAACGTATCACGAATGGAGTGAGGAACAGTTCCTGCCGATTTGTGGAAGGAATACTGTAACTTACATCCCTCATCCATGCACCGAAGGCTGTAAATTTACTTGTAAGATAAATTACGCCTTGGGGCAACCCTGACACACACCGCACCAAACTTGGAGGACACTCACGTTGAAATAAGAAGCGGCTGAAGTGAAACTTACCGTTGCGTAAGGGTTGGGTGCCCTGAAAAGTTAAGTCCCGACCCTACAGAGTTAGGATATGGCGTTCAATTCCGGTTTTTAGACAAACGGGGGGGATAAAGGTTGTTTGAATACAATGGCGCCTATCGGTTCTCTCCGGTTAATGCAGTATTAACTTGGAACAGAAGGTATGATATTTTCAGAGCCGAAGTGCCTTTACTGTCCCCCGGTACTGATCAGATGGAGGATCATTGAAAGTGGAATCTTAGACAATTGAAAAAGTACTTGTAACTTCGCAGCAGGGGTTGTCGAAATGGGTCGTTCTTGCCTACCATCTCTGCCCACATATAGTGCGCGTGGTCTATTATACCAACAGTAATTTCCATATTTTCCTGATCTCCCACCGGAACCCAGTCACAAGGTTGATCCATGGTAAATTACCTCCGTTGAGAAATTACAGTACCAGTGTTCGAAGCAGACGATACCCGCTGTCATCCTGATGCTGTTCGTAAAATGGCACTTTTGAGATATCCATAAACTTGTGAAATTCGCGAATATAGAGTTGGAAAACCATCTGGCGGCCCACCGTACAGTACAAACTACAAGGTGTTGAAATCCAGCGTTTCTTTATGTGTGGAGTGACCATTTCATCGACACCTTTGCCCCAGGAACCGCACCAAGGATCTGAAGTGTCAAGGATGAGCGCCGTTATTGGTCCGCCTGTGGAAGGAAGGGTCGTGGCAGGTGGCAGGGGTATGCTATCATTGACGGGATGACGGCGATGAGGCAGGCTGACAATTCTGTGGTTCCCAGTCCTCCTCTCCGTCCATCCGGGACGTGTCCAGGACGGCGAAGACAACCCTGTCCCGTCTTTGGGCGAACTGGACGGGGCGATGGGCAATCGACCGTGGGCACCTAGAATTGGCCAATGCACCTAGTTACTTCTAGACCCACACTGGCACCGCAACAAGTTGGAATAAATGAGCAGAATAGAGCAATATGCTATCCACAAAAGAAACCCCGGGACTAGTTGCGATCCGACGGCCGTCCGACTGGACGACTGGGAGCACTGGCCAGAACTCAAGAGTTCCGTTCCTGACCGCAACTGAATTGTGTTCGTTGAGTACGGGCCGCAGGACTCCTATTCGGACATCAGCGTTTAGTCCGTGAGCATTCCAAACAGACAGCTTCCGATCCTGGCAACCCCTATTGGCCGCAGAGGTAGGGAAATCCTGTGAACGTTCTGAAGTTTTTTATTTGCCGGAAGGGGCATATATTTATCTCTGGGAAGTTTGACCAATACCACGGGTTAGTTCACGACTCAACTCACTCCCCACAACTTTCTACGAACAGCAGGTACAAACTCGAGGTGTTTTTCCCATTTGGCGAAACTCCTCCCACCCCTGCTCGCACGCCTGTGAAATCCTCTGATTGCTCGATCGCGGCTCTTTTTGCCTAACGAGCGATAAACCCCGCGCATCACGGGACGGTTACAATTACGGTGTTGTGCGCTAGACTGGTTTCGGAATTTCTCGCCCCGTATTTTACCGTAGGCTCATTTGAGACGCTGCGGGCACGATGAGTGTAGGAAGCGCAAGGCGGACTGGATTGAAATGAGCTGGAGCGGACGATTGTTTTTTTTGCTCGCATGGCGGCTAAGGGGGGGGGGTGGAGGGGGAGGACGTGGATTGATGGATGATCGCTTGCAGGGCGCCGTATATATAATAATAATAATACGAGTTGTGATAACTGTACGATAAGTACAGTACAGTACAGTAAGCATTTGGACTCGCCTACTATGTTCGTACAGTCATGACGGGGGGTACCGCATTGTACTCGTACTTGTACCGGTGTTGGCCGGGGGAGGTAGGAATTTCTCTTTGCTTTTCTGTATAGCAGCCGCAGATCATATCTTACAATAACTCGAGTACTCGAGTACATATAATAGCAACTCTTGTCTAGTCACCACTGTCAAGTGCTGACTTATGGGGGTGGGGCTTCCGAAAGTTTGGTGAGAGATTGCCATGAGCTGAGTGCTATCATAATAATATAAGTAGCTTTTGTCCTCTCCACCCGACACACCGGTACCGGTATCACGGTAGTTCTGCTCGGAGCTTAACGCAATTTCTTACTCATATCGATCGCACTTATAACCACGGCTTCCAGAGCGGGATCACGATATCGTATGGTGGAATATATCTCGCTACTGGTACCGGTGTACTAGTACAGTATACAGGAGTTATC
Source organism: Tuber melanosporum (assembly GCF_000151645.1). NCBI lineage: Eukaryota > Fungi > Ascomycota > Pezizomycetes > Pezizales > Tuberaceae > Tuber > Tuber melanosporum. The sequence continues at coordinate 74,267 of NW_003299104.1, forward strand.
ATAGCTTGAGCTGAACCCTTTTTCTTCTTTCCTTTTTGGCGGAATAAGTTATCATAACTCGAGTCACTATCGTACTTAAATTACCCATCCTATAACTATGAATTCCCATATACCGACCGACCGACGAGAATGATATGATAATATTATGACATGCCGAGCACAGCAACCCGACCCCAACCATCACAAAAGCCCCAATTCCAGTCCCGATACCAATACCAATAAAGAAACCCCTTGCAAAACCCCAACCCAGATCACCCGAGCAAACCTATCACAATCACCGAACCGCAAAAGCGAGAAATCCAGACCACTCTCCATCCATCCACTCACACATACCCAACTACACACACAACACACACACTGCAACCGAAAAACCATGGGGGGGGGGGGAAGCATTATTCAAGTACTGTACCAGTATGATAAACCAAAACAACCCTTGCATAGTCTACATGCACAATATATATAACAACCTCACCAATCCAATCCAATCCGATCCGATAAATAAAAAAATAAAAAAAATAAAAAAATAACCCCCAAAAAATTCGCCGTATCGGACCGATAAAGGGATCCAATCGACCCTTTAACACATTTTTTAAAAGTTCCTCCGGGGAAATTTTATCGTACTCATTCGCTCGTTTACCGGTTGGTCGAGTTCGCCCTGTCGATAACTTACAGTTGCTGTGAACCGGTATGGTGTTATATAATGTTATCGAACGAACGAACGAACGAACGGATAGCTTGATGTGATATTGTGGATTGAATTAATTACGCTACGCTACCGGTACTATAACTGTGGGCAACTTTTTTTTTTTTTTTTTTTTTTTTTTCCCCTATCGATCGGCGCTGGGAATTTCTATTCCTAGACGGCAAAAGTTATCTTATGAATCAATCTGAAGAGTTTCAGCTCTCTATGATATCGGTACTTATAGTCTAGAGGTATGCGGTGCGGTACGACTATCGTAGCTGTCATGGAGCGACCGGGGAACTGTTTGTGGGAATTATTCCCGGGACCTTTACTCGTGTGCTTCTTGCTTATGTATCATAGCTTGATATCGGCTTTTTGCGAGTTTCGCGACGGTGTGATGGCTGATACCACGATTACGCGTATTTCTTCAAGAAAAGGTATTTAAAGTGCATCTTTTCTTCTTCTTTTCTTTTTCTTTTCTTTCCTTCCAAACATCTTTTGTACGATGGTTTGTCGGAGCTGCGGTGGGGATAGCATTGGTACATATCTATCGATTGCCGGTACAGTATCTGCCCAAGTACGGTTGTCACTTACTCCATCGCTCCGGGGTAAGAATAGCCGCGAATGACGGCTGCCTCAAATACTCTAGGAGTCTACTCGTACAAGTACAATTATGGTTTGAAGCAGGCATGATTGTGTATCATACTAAAATCGCCCGTGTCAAACGTGCCCTGGCATGGTGTGGAAATCTGGGGTTACCGGTATGGTAAATTTAATCGAATGACGAGGCCAACATATCACGGCGAGCATGGCATGGCAGACCCGTGTGGTTGGGTTGCCGGCTCTACTTATACTCATATCATATCATACTTTATCCTCCATGTTCACTTTCCTAACTGTGCTTTAATCATAACTGATTGGGTGATAAGAAGGCTGGTTAGGTATTGAAATATGCAATAAACGAAACGAAACAACCGAAATAGGGCAGAAAAAAAAATAAACACCCCTCCCCCTTACCCCACCCTTTAATTACAATTTTTTTCTCTGTACGAGTAAAAAAAAAAAGTGAGACAGAACAAAACAAGGCGCCGAAATCTATATCACATTTTTAGAAAAATTTACCGTATGCTGCTCCGGATTTTTTTGGTACTGTACCGTACGCGTACTCAAGTACGAGTACTGTACTGTAACACAAATAAAAATCGAAATCAAACTGCTGTGGCAAAGCAAAGGGGAGGAAAGAGACCGTTGTGGCGAGATGTATGATATACTAGAGTATCCTCGGTAACTCCGTAAAAGGTCTGACGCCCTTTGCATCTTCAAGCTCAATCACTTTCCACAGCGCATTCTTAGCGTTCTTGACGTCTTTTTCCAGCTCGAAAGCCCTGGATAGGGCGAACCATGCTTCGGATATATTCCACCCCCGCGGTGAGGAAGTGAGGGATTGGAGGAGGGCCAGTGCACGGTTCTTTCCAATTATCCATGTCTGCGGGAGTGGGCCTTGGAGTGTGGGGGGGAGCTCCAGGAGGATTTCACAGAGGCCTATGATGGCGGGTGGGTAGTTTACGTCTATCATTAGCGCTGCCTCAAAGAGCTCGGAAGCTTCGGATATTTTATCTTGGGAGAGAGCGAGATAGCCCCGCTAGTTTATATGTTAGTCACTGCAAATTCGAGGGTGAAACGGAAGGGTATGTGCCTCAGCAAGAACCTCTTGACTACCCTCCCCATCACTGCCGACAAATCCGGTCGCCTCGTCTATGGCCATGGTTGCATCATTGAAGAATTTGCCTCGCCGGTAGAGTGCTGCGACGAATAGCCAGACGCTGCGGAGGAGTGCGATGGCTCGCCGCTTCTCATCCGCTTCCTTCAATTTTGGCTCTGGAACTCTCATGGGGCGGCGAATCGATCCCGGATTTCTGACCACTATGGTGTGGCTGAGAGCGCTGATCGGATGTGGGAGATTTGATTGTGGGGGGTTGGTGGGAATATCTGCTTCCTTTGGTCTCGGGCCATTGGTATCGGATTGGTTATTGTCCGAAGCCCCATCTGGTGCCGGGCTGGGGTTAGGGGGAGACTGGAGGATGACATCCTCCTCTGGTTGGCTGCAATAGAGCTTGGATTTGAGAATGTGGAAGAGCTGGGGTTGGATTGGGCTTCCGGAGCTATCGAGGTGGCCGTTACCCGTGTCCATACCCGTCGATACCGACGACACACCTGCACTACTCATAGGCAATGATGGTGTGGGAGGAACCTCGTCGCGTTTTTTCAGTCCAGATCTCATCGAAGACGATGAAGATCTTTGACTACTAAGCGACCTAATCCTTCTTATTGTCCCACCAGAGACGCTATTACGGCGTAGGGCCCTTCGCTTTTCCCGTGGTATCTCGGCTGGCGAAGTTCCCCCATTGGTATCCGTAATTTGAATTCTTGGCGGCGTGAACGGTGTATCTAGTGATTCGGCCACTGACTTGGGGCGTCGCTTTGTAAGCGAGCGGCGACTCGCAAGGCTGGATTTCCGAAGAACACCCGATCGCTGCGGCGGCTCTCCTGTCGAGGAAGGAAGATTTAGAGAAGGTGTAGATAGTTCTTTTTTGTTTCTCCCGAATAAGCGCGATAGCCGCTTGGCCGTTGAAGGCCTTGACGAATTGCTTGTGCGGGTTCTCACGTTCGGTTGGTTGCTATCAAAACTATCTACTGGGCCAAACTCGCGCCTGGGAATGCCATTGAAAACTCGGCGATAGAGATTCAAGAGTTCTTCAGTCATTGTCATGGCTTCGTCAAATCCTTCTGTTACCTCGACAAGTAGCAATCGCGTCATTTGGACCTGTAGGGCTGATTCTTTTTCTCCAATCTGGAGGCTTTGTGCGTGGTTGCCAAGAATTTCCAACGCCTTTGAACAGGCGTGTTGTGCACTATCGTACTCCCCTGTCGCACTCATTAATAGCGCTAATAGATGTAATATTGGGATGGCTCGGCGCCGATAATCGCCTTCGGTGGCCTCGTGGGCCAAGGCTTGTAATCCCTTGTCAACGCCTTCCATTGCGGATACTGTGTCTCGTAGCCCAGTATACACCAAGGAAAGCCCATACCAAGCATCCACATCTGCACTATTATAACACAGACCTTTTTTAAAGGCCCTCTCAGCCGACTTGAGTATCGCATCTCTATCGTCGCCTTCGGTGGTGTGAAGGGCCCAAAAGGCGTTGGCGATTCCAATCGCTCTGTACACTTCGGATAGCACTCCCTCATCTCCAAAGCGCCATTCATCTACCCACTTTTCACATTTTTCGGCAAGATCCAGTCCCTTTCTCCCTTCTCCTATATGCTTGCATAGAAATCTTATGCCTTCAGCCGTTGTTTCGAGTATTTCCTTGTCTGAATCAAAGTCAACCTCTGTGCTCCCTTTGGCAAGCCTCTCCTTTCCCTTTTCGACCAGGTCGAGATATGTGGTTAAGGCCAACTCCGCCTCCAAGAGATTCCCCACAGCCGAGAGGGCGAAAAATAAATGTCGGAGGATCCTAGGCGAAAGGAATGTCTTTGCTGAGGCTCGGTATAGAATTTCCACTACAGCAGGCGCATCTTCTGCAGATCCGCCGGCCATATGCCAATTCTCAACAACAATATCAACCCATTCTCCAATAGGCTCATGATACCCTACCGCCTCTGGGAATTCTAGGTTCCTCAGGAGATAGCCTTCATATATGCCTTCCACAACCTTGAGCTCGTCTCTCAGCTCTGACATCGATCCAGGCTTTTCACCCCACCCGGTGTTGGGGTAATTTGAACCGTTGGACACTGTCGAGCCCTTTTCCTCCAGTGGCGAAGACGATGATCCGGAGGGCAGGTTTCGAGGCACTGGCCTTTGGGGATGGTGAGAAGGCAAAAGTAGAAGGGATAGGAATCGGAAAAAGTATCTATACACTTCCTGCCTTTCTCTCTCCTTCCTAGTCTCAGACCCAATGTGCACAGAGGCAAAGTTGGTCTTCGCTGTGCTCGGCCTTCCGGTGCTCGGCGTCCCCGCGTTAGGCCTTGTGACGCCGGATTTTGCTGTGCTGGGTCGGGGCTTGGTCTGGCTGAATCGTGAAATGAAGGTGCGGAAGGTTCGAAAGGCAATTGCTACTGTTGCTTCATCAACTAACGATTTTCCGATAGCTACTCCAACTTGCTCTTCCTCTTCCTCTTCTTCAACCCCTCTCGATACTGGGTAGATGGGGGTAGCTCGCGCAGTCCCAGGACGACTGTTTACCTGTCTAGGAGTAACGGGAATAGTTGTGAGCGGTGGATGGGGCACGTCCGGTGCGTTGTTGTCCAACCAGCAACGATATGCCGCGAGAGCGTAATGAGCGAGAGCTCTCTCAGTCCATAAGAGCAGCGAGGGTGAGTCACGTTGGGTTCCTGAAAGTGCTGTTGCAAGCCTTGTTGCAGTACGGTATAACAACAGTGGCAATGACAGATCGCTTGGATTCGTATGGGAAAGGGCAATCCCTAAAACGGTTGTGAGCAAATTTGGTGATCTGGTCATCAAGAACCAAGCTCAATCCTGTACCTGCTCATCTCAATCCGCTCTGCCGACCGCATATAAATATCCATGAGATCACCCAGCAAATCGAGAAAACAGGAGAGCAGATGAGGACAGAAAGGAAAGTACGGCCCCTACGCACCCTTAAGAACAAGCGACTTGACCCTCACAATGTCAAAGTACTCCCCTTTAGACCCCCCTCCATGTCCTCCATCCCAATCCTCGACCTCCTGTTCGTGAGGGATGATACGCAGCGCTTCATCCCACTCCCCTTTCAGCACACATACTGACGCAATCGCAACTCTCGCCTGAACCAGGTCCTCTCGCGTTATAACAGGGCTCCATCCGCCGCCAGCGGGGGTTGGTAGCTTTGGTGGCTGCCGGGGGGACTTGTCCAACTCGCCCTCTAGTGGATCTTGCAGGGCGTCGAGCGAGATAATATAGGATACGATGGTAGAAGGCGACGAGTCTGGCGGCGGAGGGGGTAACAGTTGTTGAAGACGTGCCTCGGTTTGTGCCGTCATAGCAAGACCTGAAGCTCAAGATATTAGTCGAGCAATCAATGACATCCGGAGGCTACCGGGTTGTAGGTAAGGTGAAGCACATTTCCGGCCGGGCACATGTTTGATAACCTTTCGACAAAACTCTGGAATAGCCTCCCAATCGCCATCACAGCGAGCGGTGTCGAGCAGCTGAAGAGCGTTGTTTCCCTTGGCCTAGTAGCGGAACAATAATGGGTGTCAGCTAGATGACGTCTCAACCAGGAAACTATGACGCCGAAGGTAGCAGGGAACAATACCGTGCTCATAGAGACTTCAGGAGACTTGGGTATCGAATCTAGGTTTGTAATTGAGTAAGATTGAATATCTTGAGATTTTTTATGATTGCGTATGGGAAAAGGAGAGTTGTTGGTGTTGAAGGTATGGAGAGAAGCTTTGGAGGGTGTTGAGGCTCAAATCACGGAAATCCTGCGCGCTGGCCCATTCTCTGGGCGCACTGCGTGGCGCTGTACAACGCACCACGAGCAATTACCGTGGTTTCCCTAGTCCCCTTCAGCTGGCCCCCGGTCCGTCCCGTTTCTTGGTAGAAGTATCACACGAATAATTTTATCTCATGTAAGTTTTTTTTTTTGTTTTATGGTAAAATGATTGAGAATTGAAGCTTGAACAAACTTTCTTTTTCCCCCCGCTGATCTATCGCCTATTCTGGGTGTTATCGGGGGGGTTGATTTGCTGTTCCATGCCTCGATTAATTAATCTATTTTTCAGCGATCTTTTGGTGCCTGGGTTCCCAAAAAGGCTAGGTCCGCAGCAAGAGCCAGGAGGTTGCAACCCCATGTGCCCAAGGGATGCATTGTACGGTACTATGCTGTGCTCGAGCACTACCGCGCCGGTAGTAGTGCAACACCAGTATTACAGCAAGACACTTGTCACAATAAACTGGGTTCTGAAGGTGAGACCGCAACATTGAAATATTGGAGATCATTGGCAACTTTTTTGTCTTTTGGTAGCCTTGATATCCTTTGTTGGGGGTCTCGTATGTAGAATATGGCCACTGGCGGTTATGTCATTCATTTTTTGGTACTGGAAGAGATATTTTACTGAAGAGACCAAAAATATCTTGGATTAATGAAAGCCATAGCGTCGGTAGTCTGCCTGACTGGAGAAAAATAATGCTGAGGGACAGCACATGGAATAGTGGCTCAAAGGCCTGCGATGCCTTACAGTAATCTATCAATTTTACAGATTTGCTTCGAAGTCGTTCCCGCTGTGGTCGAGGATATGTCTGCCTACCTTACGGTAGGCGCTCGGGAGGGGGGCACTGATAGAACTTGATAAATTGACTCTAGGAGTGCAGCCTCCTCAAAAGATGCAAGGGATTCCGCAGCGATATTGCATAGCGGAGGTATCGCCTGTTTAGGCTCTCATCCAATCGACCACGATCATGGGGAAAACAAAGTGGATGGTTGAGCACCCTGCAGTACCACGGATACTTGCATTATTAACCGGTAGTTCTCAGTCTCTCAGTCACCAATTTTCAATATCTTGGATGGATGAATGAGGAAGGATATCATCCGGGTCCCTGGGCATACCGCGAAATCTCGTGAAATTCACTATTTCCGTCAGCCCTGTAGCCTCCGGATTCTGAGTCAAAGCTCCCGAGAAGGATCAGCGCTCTCCTGACACAGCACAAGACCAGACCTCGGCTGATGTATCTCATTAAGTGGTATTCGCAATTCTGTTAACTTGTCAAATTAAGCCTACCTTGCGCTGATGGATATATGATAGTGGACTACACGAGATTTTATGGTATCATACGATACTCGTCGGGGTATTCAAATTTGACTAAATATGGTCTTGCACTGGTATAATATGGTTCTTAAGGTATACGAGCTAAAGCTGCCAGTATCAATACCAGTACTGTACGGCACAACGGACATGAAGATAAGTTTACAAGCTATGCTTGACTTTCGGTTGCTCCTTTGGCACTTCGGGATTTGGTGCAGACCATCATATAAGCCCTAGTGGTAAGGTTACTTGGTCTACCTTAGGCCTGTCACTATTGCCCCAAGCAGGGGTGTTGGTCGAGGAGCTTTCTCTGCTCCACACCAGTTTTTGGTGGTATTATGATATATAAAAACATACAATTAGGCACACTTGGATGTTGAGTACTGTTGTGGTATTTGTGCTGACTTAAGCACAGTTTCTGACACAAGCTAGTTCAATACCATAAAACTTGGTCTACCTTAGACCTGTCACTATCGCCCCAAGCGGGGGTGTTGGTCGAGGAGCTTTCTCTGCTCCACACCAGTTTTTGGTGGTATTATGATATATAAAAACATACAATTAGGCACACATGGATGTTGAGTACTATTGTGGTATTCGTGCTGACTTGGGCCCATCCAGGGCCACCTGTAGGCCAAGATCTCAAGCGATTGCTTGTGTTTCATTACTAGGACTCGGAAATATTTAACTGTTCGACAGGACTAATTGTTTATAACAAAATCATCTGCATAATATGTATTTACCTAGTGTGGTTAGAGAGTTGTGTGAAGAATGGTATAGTGTCTTAAGTTAAGACAGCATAACGCTTGAGTAAGTATGCCTTAAATAAAATCCATAGCATCAGAAACACGTTACTCTTATTCTCCTATTCCAATTAATTAAAAGTGGAGAGCCTGCAGGCTGTTCACAGGTATATCTTCGAATTGTCTGGGGATCTGGCAACTTCAATTTGTTGTTGCAAGATTCAGCCCGGCAGTTGCCTGGGCACTGCCGCCGGGCTTGGGCGGCTGCTGGTAATTTCGACCAGACTGACCCAGGCTGGCTGTTGACCCATGGTCCGGAGCGGCCACTTGGTATCGCTGTCCGTGCTATTCTTGTTTTAGATCTCGTGTCCTTCCTCTTCATTCGTCGCCGAGTCGACTTCCAAGCAGGTAAACTCCTGTACTGCACAGTACCCATGCAGGCGTCCCTCCCTTTCTCTGACGTAGGACTCTAATATCAACTTTTTATAGCATTCTGCTCTCATATTCCCCACTAGTGTTCCCCATGATACCCGTTCCCACCTCCCCCGTTATGGCCGGTGTCTATATTTGTGCCGTATAGCTGGTAGGGCTCGGCTCCCACGAAATACTGTAAAATTCAATGTTAATGGGGTGGTCTAGAATTTTGACATAACTCAAGAAAATGCAATTTCACGGACAAAAAAGTGACATTACAACAGGTATCTTCAGCTTTGGAGACTCGCAGCTTAACAGGGGTAGATGACATGGTTTTGCTACTAGCACTTATACCATAATACTAGTGTTATTCAGTGTCCGATGGTTGTATCTTGGCGTGCTTCATAGATTATGGTTCGTCTGTGAAAATTTCCACAGTATCGTCCTCGTATCTTGGACCTTTATTATTCGTGGTGGAGATTTTTTTCTTCTTTTAGTGATGGATGGGGTTGTATGGCGCCCAATATTGAAGGGAGTTGTTGTAGCCGCCAGTCGCCTGAATTGTGTTTTTTTACATGCTCTAGTAATTGCGGGTAAACATTAACAAGAAGGAGTGAATATTATTTTTTTTGTACTAAGCTACAGGCAGCTGGAACTGGAACATCAAGAATACAAGGAGGAGGGGACCAAGGATAATAAGAATTATAAGACGTGATGAACATATTATGACCCATTTAAGTTACTCATTTCTGACTACCACCCCTCCCTTAATCTAATAAAAACTGGCCAACTCTAGTGATAGTCCATCCAGAGCATTCTTAATCAGCCTCCCTGTCCGGTTCCCCTCCTTTATCTCTAGATATAGTGATAGGAAACCTCTGGTCCCTAAAGATGCCTCGAGATTTACACCACTCATACTCCATTCTCCACTTATTCCCTAGTTCAGACAATGGCCCACTGCATTCATCCTTAACAGGGGTCATAACACAGCCTCTATACACATCAATACGCTTTAAAGTCTCGATACTAGACATGCAGGTCTTGACAGAAGTGAATCTAATCTCAGCTGTGACAGTCCTCCCTTTGGGCGAATCCACATATCTTAACTCGAACAGCTCATATTCGATCTTAAACCTGTTGGTCTGGGACTGGATATCTGCGTGTAATTGGAGATCGCCGACCCATATCGGGATCCCAGCAATACAAACGCACCTGGTGAAGCCGTCGGCGACCGCCTTGGCGGTATCCTCATCCATGTTCAGGAAACCATCCTCCTGGGAGGGGATGAGGCTAGCTCCTGACGGGTAACGTTCGTCGTACCAGAAGATCCCGCCGTGGTCTTTGACATAGTTGATGTAAGACTTTGCGGCTTTTTGGGTCGTGAAGAAGATGTTCATATCCATGAGCGGTCCCTCACGGTCCTGGAAGGAAACTTGGTCGATTGTGCCGCCACGGATGTTCTGGAAGATTTCGAGGAATGTGGCTCTTCGAGGGATGCCGCAGAGGAAGATGCCACGAGACTTGATCTCCAGTTTATCGTCACCGCCACCTATCTTGGTGGGGCCGAGATCCGCGTAGTGTGACCTGGAAATCTCAGGGATGTATGGGAATTCGGGCTCGTAGCGTCCTAAAAAACTGAGATCCGGAAGTGGAGGTAGTCTGCTACATTCTTGCTTCGTGTCGTCCTGGTCGGGGACATTGTGCCACTCGTCGTCTCCTTGATCCGTCTTATTCTGCTTTACATGTAATTGATTTATCTCTTGAGAGAGGGAGAACGTGGATGCTTGGTACCCAGATTGCCCTTCAAAAGATGCGTATGAGGATGCGAAGGTTGCCTGAGAAAAAGTAAACGTTTCAGTTTCATTGCAGAAACTAGCGTTGGGATATTGAGGGTATCCTTGAGGCTCGCCTGGAAAGCTTTGGGCATTATAGTGGACCCGAGGATGTAGTAGCAGAGGGCCCAACCCAGGGTACACTGGAAGCGGGCCGATTGGCAGAGGGTAAATATGCGGCGCAATGAATGGGTATGGCGGCATTTGGTTACTGGCATATCTTACTAAAGCTCCGGAATTTACACTTGTGTATTGTTGTTGAAAGCTCATCAGATTGGCGCTAGTATAAAGAGAATCTCGGTCCCAAGCGCCCTGACTTGGACCACTGAAAAACCCTCCATTCTGCCATTGGGCGAAATCAAGGACTGTATTTCAAAGATAAGTAAGTAAGCATTCATCCAACACCATTACAATCATTACCCATCCCCACTAATAGCCAGATATCCATCGTAAAACTTAATTAAAAAAGAAAGGTAATGAGTAAATGGAAGAACTTACCAGCAGTAGCCCACACACTATGACCCCAACTCCCCAAAGTGCTACCATGTTTCTCCGAAGAGCCACAGAAGTTCGGAACTATGATAGAATTAAAGAGGTGGTTGTTCGTATTGACGGTGCTTACAGCAGAAGGAGATTGCCAGAGACCGTCTGTCTCGGCTTCTAACAAGAGTGCTGCAAGATATTGGTCGTCCGTGACCACAAACGCCTCTCCCTTCTCGGGATTCTCGAGCCTTTCTTGCTTCCCAGGCTCCCAGGGCGTCTCAAAGCTCTCTAGCATCTCTAGCATCTCCTCCGTCCCGTAGGCAGACGCTTGTCCAATGTGTTCCTGGCTCTCGGGGTTAGCGGGGAAGGTCGTTGTTACTTCTTCAGCCACCCGCGCTTCGATGGGAACTTCATTTCTCTCAACAAATTTGAAAACTGGAGCGGTTGCGGAAAGGCATTTTCCTTTAGGCGGCCCAGTTTTGTTTTCCATCCGGTCGCTGTGTGTTGGCTGGCCCCGCAGGTAGGGGAGTGGTGGCGAAGATGATGGTGGCGATGACAGGAACATTCAAGAAGGTTGGGGGGGAGGTGAATGAGAGGATATGAGTGAGGAAACTTACGACCATGATACCATGGTGCGTCGAGAGCTATATAGGCTTTTTTAGAGGGTTAGTATGGGTTTGTGGGAGAGAAGAGATAGGAAGGGTGAAAAACAGTCCCCCCCACTAGGCCGGGGATATCATATGGTATGACTATAGATTGACCTTTCGGGTTTTGGATCTTGGCCTACTTAATAGCACTTGCCCTTCCCTCAGTTCTTATGGGGAATCAAAGAGGTAACTTGGGTATTGACCCCTATCCATCACTCATGGTCACTCGTCTGCCAGAAATGTACAATATGCGCTAGGCTCGACGGCATTGTTATGAAGGAGCTAATGGATGTGCTATTGACCGGATGCTGTTTGCTGGAGGCTGCCCCTATTACTGAGTGCCGGTGTAGGGACTTTTAAAACTGGTAAGCGAAACTATGCTTCCTCATGTTCCTGTCTGCGCACTAACTTTATCTTCCAAGTCATTTATGCGGGGTTGTGTGGGCTTACAATCAGCTCCACGGAATAATCCATAAACACTAGAGGGATTACAGCTTCCAGATATCATACCCACCGGCGGCAACACATTGCAGTATAAGTGGCTGGGCTATTTGTGCTTTGTGGCATGGAATATTGATTGTTTTCAGATTGTATGTAGTTGTACTGCACGTGTAGTGATAATCCATCAAACCTTATTAGTCGCTCTATCCAACTGGCACAACCCATTTTTGTTCTGAATTCCTTGAACTCTATCGCTTTACCCATTCCTCAGGTATCAAAGGGGCTTTTCTCCGCCCATGGGAGCATGAAGGCCCGGCATAGGAGATATATTCTAACCCACTAAATATGACCGGGAGATGTCTTTCCCTTGCTATATTGTAAGCTATATATCTGTTGCTTTACTTACCAAAGTTACCATGGCACAGGGTAAACTATCTCTATATAGGTTGTTATTTTTTTCTTCCCTATAATTGTCAAAGAATGGCGTACTCTCATAATGATCTTTCTATTTCACTTTTCCTATTTTCTGTTCTTGTTCCATACAACACCCATGACCCTCGTCTTCCCGGCTAGATTGCTAACAAAACAGAGGGTGTGGGTTAGCCCGAACCCCCCAATCTCAACCGCAACTACATTCAAGGTTGAACAACGTCTACTGTTAGGAAGATAATGACTGTTTCCTGGGAGAATCTCCTATAAGCTTGGTCCGTCGTAGTGTTTGGTAGTGGTATCATAGGAAAAAATGCGAAGCGCAGACTTCAGCTTTCGGTGGCAGTTGAGAGTTCAAAAGGGTTTACACAAGACCCGCACTTCTACTTTGACCAGTAGACCTATCTCCTTCTCATCTAATAGCAGAGGGCAGTTTCATTCTACTTGATAGATCTGATACGATCATGCAAGATACCCGCCACCCCCCTCTCTTCAATTACCCCCTCTCTCACCTCCTTCCTTGTGCCCAATACAAATAACCACATCCCATCAACCACAGCTGACAATACACAACACCTTTCTCTATCTTCACTCTTCCACTTGTTGCTTTTTCTCCCCACCATGGCTCGTAATAAGCGCAGTAAAAGAGCTGAAAATCGCAAAATGCATGACCACAAGGGTGCGTTCTATGATATGGCCATTTTTGGTATTGACTTTTTAATTCGCAAACTAACTCTCAGCAGACAACGTTGATGAATTCTCTGTAGCTAGTGAGCCGGAAGTGGATGCTGCCTCGGATAGAGGGGGCCCTGTTACGGATGATGCTGGTAAGCCCAATATCTTGATATGTGGAGGTGTTTGCTAACTGCCAGGTTGGAGACAAAACTATCCGCGGGGCCACCAATGGTGTTGCCGGTTTCAAACCTGGTGCTTCTGCTCTTCCCAGCAAGGGTGCCGTTCACGGCGACGGTGGCTTGGATGATAAGCTAAAGGTGGACGCCGCTGCTAAAAAAGAATCTAGTTGCGCTGAAACTACAGGCAAGTGCCAGCCGCAATTGCAGTATGGAAATTTTTGCTGAAGAGAAAATAGGTAATGGACGTTTGCTTGGAAATATCGGTGTTGGTGCTGGCTCCAGACGTGGCTCTACTCTCAATCAAGGCTCCGCTGAAGGTGTCAACGGGACTGATGGTAAGTTCTCTACCGTTAGGTAGAACTAAGAACAGTGATTGATGTTGAACACCCCATAGGAACCGGCCAGGAAAAGGCAGGCCAGAACAGCCGTGTGAATTCCAACCAGTCATTTGGCCAAAGGGGTCCCAAGGACAGGGTGGGCGATCACAACCAAAAGGGTACTGACAGAAAGCAATTCCGCCCTAACATAGCCCTGACTAGTAAGCTTATCTCTCTCGGAGGCCGATTTGATGTTATTGCGAGTTGGTATTAACACCCGATAGAGCAAGAAGAGGATTTAATTGCCAAAGCTGGTTTGCCCATGTACCTGATGCCAGCCGTGAGCGAGGTTATCGAGTCCCGTAAAAATTACGAGTTCCTTCGAAAACCGAACGAGAGTGGAAAGGCGCGTATCTTATTTGAACAAGCCTTAGCCAGGCATGGCTTATCCCATACCCCTGATGATGTGGACCCTAGACTCTTTCCGAAGAGTGACAATTCTAAGAGCGCTCCGAGCAAGCGTCCTGATCATGCACCAACACCTTCCCAAGAGGAGCTGCCCACCTCCATGGGGGTGGAGAAGGGACACTCTGGAACTGATGGTTATGCTCCGCTTCGTAGTTCTTGCCCTACTCTTTGCCTCTGAGTTGCTGTTGTACTGTACTGGTAGAGCTAATTGTCCCCTATAATGACATGGTTTCTACCCATCTGCGAGACCCGAGAGTGTTATGTGTGATAAAATTAATTGTAGACATAGGAGAGACCAACCCAGTTCCTTGAGTGATATGGTTTATAAATCCGCTGAATACCCTAGATATCAACGCTTCCAACCCCGCCAATAGATCATTACCAGCATTTTCGATAAAGTTGGCGGCCCGGCAGCCGCTGAGGCCAACAAGACAACTGATCTTATTAGGAGAGTTGATAGGCATTCGGAATTGAGATTGGAAGTGTGCGGACTAAGAGCTATACTGTGGACTGTAGTATCGCTTACATACTGGATGAGATGTATGCATTGAGGATTACGTCCTCACTGAAGCACCCGCTTAGGTTGTATGTGGAATGTGGAATACGCTTACCTTTTTCTAACAATTGACACTGTCTCTTTCGGATTTGTCTTTCTTTTCTTCTTCTTTATCATACGAATATCATCGCTTTCATCTCATCAAGTCCAGTCATTACGCCGTAGTTTTCAACAGAACTCATGAGTAATACCCTTCCGGGGAGCTCACCCTCCCTGCCACAGTGAGGGAGCCTATCCTCTAAGACGTAATTGACGTCCAAAGGGTCAAAGAGGCCCACGGCATCATTCTCTCGGGATGAGGGATGAGAGATGAGGGGGAACCTGACTTTAGAGATATGTACTCGGGGGACGAGTAATTCTCAGTTTGCCAACACTCACCCGAGTTCTCATATCTTTCCATGTGCCAGTTCGCGCAGCCTTGTTAACGCCACCCACTCCCTGAGATCTCCAGGTATCTCCAAAATACCGGAGATATCTAGGAAACAGTTGTGAGGAAGATATGTGGAATAATTGGATGGCCGTTAAACTGCTCCCAATCGAGTTAGACCCTCCCCATGAGATTCGCAAGAGCGGAAAGTAGTAACGGGCGACATACATGGTGCATCGAATGATGGCTGGTGATGGGGAGTTAATAAAGCAGGTGTTGTAATTGTAGGAGAAAGAGGTTACGAGCATAAGCCATTTGAGTACCCGAGACGGGTGGGGGTGAATTAGAGAGATATTTACTGGTTCCGTTTTTGCTCACCTTTCCCCCCCTCTTTCTTCCTTCCACGCGGCCGAGCTAGGGATACTTGGTTGTTGCCGAGAATGGAGTACGCAGGGAAAAAGAGGTGAATAGGAGCATAACTAATCGTTCATTTGCCACCAACTGCCAAAACAGGAAAAAATAATCATAGCCAAAACTCTAGAGGGAGGAACTAATTAGCGTGGCTTGTCAATACCTCCTGCTGCAGTTAGTAGAGAATTGTTACTTTCCAGCAAAACCTATCATTGATCCAGGATACAAATATGCCACCGAGCCAACTGCCTGAAAAGGCGGCAGAAAAAAGTTAAGACCACTCATGACAAGAAGTGGACTTTAAACTCTGAGGCTGACTTGGGTTGGTCGTCTCATAACCTGTCCGAGGTTTGGGTAGCTGCGGAGCTGCGATACCATGCTATACCCCCAATGGGCCATATCAGGATAGAACCAACTCAGGATAATCGTGTGACCAGATTTGGCTCAAGGCAAAGCAGGGGAGAATATAAGTCTAGCTGGTGACATAAAGCCCATACAACATCTATCATATTTTATAACCCTCCAAGACCCGGATGGCTTCCACAGAACGAAGGCATCAAACCCTAAGTATATGTTCTGGGAGGGGAAGGTATAAACTGATACCATACAGCTCAACCAGCCATTGGACAGCAGTATTACGGAGCACCCGTAATTAATGGTCGTTGTGGACCTATCATCAGCTATGGTGTCATAATATCGGTACAGAATACAATACCTATCGATTCCAACCGCTAGTGTTATAGCTGGTTAAGCTTTGGGCAAATAACTTAGCTTGGAGCAAATATATCTGCATTCTTTAACCAGGCCAACTAAGTACCAGGACTTTATAATACAAATCAGCACCCAAGAGCTAGAGCCGAGCCCTGTAGAAAGAGAGGGAGATTAACACGAAGTGAGAGAGATATCGAGATGGATACCAACCAACTTGTGAAAGAAAGAAAAAATGAAAGAAAAAAAAAGTATTACCACCATATAAGCATTCGGCGCCCAGTAAATCAAATAATAGCTAGAGGCAAAATATAGTGGGAAAATAAAATAAAACCCCAGGCCATGTTATAGAAGGCATGGAAGACAGAAAGACATGCTATTTTTGGACTCAATAGTACAGCACGAAACCCAGCGCAAACCTACTAACTTGGCTACCCAGCCAGCAATGTAGCAAGAAAACGTTTTTGTACGCCATAACAGAGAAATCCTTCAATTAAGAGAGCACTATAACCTGACCGCCCTCGACCTACAATGCGCAAATGGTTGAGGCATTAAGGTTATTTCGCTTGAATCTTCTCAACCTCCTCCTTAGCTTCTTCCCACCCCTCCAAGTTCTTCTTAGCCCACTCGATATGGCACTTAGCGTAGACGATCTATAAGTAGTTAGTATAATTCCATAAGAGTAAGGTACTTTAACTAACCATCATTTTCTTCAAGTCCTCCTCCTTGCCTTTCTGGAATCGCCTCAAATCCTTTAACACGCCTTTGCTCGCATCCTTGACATCCTTCTCAGCAGCCTCAATTGCCGCTTCTAATTGCTGAAGTTGTTCCCGTGTTTTACCAATGTTGTCTCTTCTAGTTCTCTCAGGATCAACATCGACGATTCCATGGATAGCATAATTTAGTTTTCCAAAACCCTTTGCTAAAAAACCCCCGCCGCTGCTCCCAGCAGCTGTTGGTGGCGAATAGGATTGAGATTTTCGGTGCCCTTGTGACTCACCACCACGTGACGATGAAGACACTGAACGTTGGGTTATCGACTTGGAGCGTTGCGGCGGCGAGGTGTCACTATGTGTTGGGGGGAAATCTCCGGAGTCAATTGATTCCACGTCATCAGCCCTCGCAGACGGCTCTACACTCCCAGCACTAGAGCCCTCAAAGCCTGATCCACCGTGAAGGTATTGCTCAATTCTCCTGGCTTCCATCTCCGATCTTTCAAGTCCTTGAAGTAGTGTCCGCTTTTGGTGCAATAGATCTCTTGTTATTTCCTCCTGAACGCGCTTCAGAACCCGGTAACGAAGGACCTTTTGCACTACCCCAGCGAACTGAGCAGATTCACGCAAAGGCTCTGCGAATCCAGATCCAAGAACTAGAGCCAACCCCTCTGTAGCTATATAGGAGCTATCGACAGCCTGCCCTATTTTTTCAATCGCAGACGCAAGATCCCCAGACTCTGACAACGAGAACGCATTATACCTAGCACCCAATTCGTGGTAATCAATGGAGAGCTCAGATAACCGTTTCAAGATTCTACGGTTTACACGCTCGATAGAACCTGTGAGCAAGCTCTCGTAAACCCGCGTAGATGATTCGTAGCTGTTAAAATAAGGGTCTAGTTCAGATTCGGAAAGCGTGTGGTTGAGAGGTGGGAAACGGGGATGACCCCGTGATCTAGAATTACCGTAGGACGATGAAGGAGGAGAGATAGAAGTATTTTTGAGCTTTGCAGAAGCCGATGGAAGAGGTAAAAATTGATGAGCCGGTGATGGACTGGAAGGGTTAAGGGGAGGAGCCCTGAGATGTTGTTTCGGCAAATTTGAAATTGGCGCTGAATGCAGTACTTCGCTCTATAATTTTTTCGTATATTAGTATATCTCCTCTATCTGCAACGGGTTAAAAAGGTAAATACCCAGCTCGCATTAGGGTCCAGAAACCGTTGAAATACACTGTCTTCCCGAATTTTACGCATCCTAGCGCATCTATTCAAGAACACACCCAACATTCGCTTCCGGTGATCAATGATGTTGACATTCTCCTTCGCACTGGTAGGAGCCGCAACGTAGTCGGAGACCTGGTGTTTTTCCGGAATGGGAGGAACGATAAGGCAAGGATGGAGTAAGGAAAGGTTTCTACGGAGCGATTCAAATTCAGAGTATCGGCGGCGGACTTCTAAATCCTGTAAGTAAACAGGTTAGCTTGAACACTGTGATCTCGCTAAGTGCAATCCAGTGAATTTTTTTCAAATTCCTGACCAACACGATGCTCGCAAGATAAGGGGAAAATCAAAAGATTGGGGGGGAACATACCCCCGTTCTGATGGTGTATACAATAAAACCGCCACTACCCTCAGAATTCTTCCCCGCATCGGTGATGGCAATTGGGGGGTCTCTATATTCCAGAAGAGTTTGCTCTACTCGAGAATTGTAAACTTGATCTCTTCGCTGTTGTCGATATTGCTCATTTCCATCCTCATCCTCATCCTCATCATCCTCATCGCCACGTTTGCTCCCGGCTTCGTCTCCTGAGGTTTCCGGAGGTGTATGGGGTGGCCTGGTAAGGAAATCTGGCGGCTCTGTATCACTTCCTGCATGGGGAGAATCGTATCCTGGTGCACGGAACGATGAGGTAGACGACCGACGGTCATATGGTAGCGGGTTGTTATCCTCCCACATAGAACCAGCTGTGGAGAAAGTTATTAGAGATGTTTGAGAACCGGCGGCAGTAATGAAGCTAAAACGCTCCGATTCGTTGGAACCGTCTTCAGACGGTGAACGGGACTGGAGGATAGAGTAGGACTGTTGAAATCGAAGATGATGAGAACGCGGCGCAACCGATGCAAAGCTAGGCGGTAGGTTGGTGCCAGAGCCAGCAGTACCGGTAGTTGTTAAGGTGGTCGATGCGATGGAAGTGGTTGAGGTTGTAGGGGTGGTGGTGACGTCGCGAGGATGGTATGGGACTGGGGTATTTTGAACCCATGCTATGGTGTTGGACAGCCACGACCACGAATCCTCCTCCCCCTGACGATTTTCCTTGTCTACCCGTCTGCGATATCTCCAGATCATCCTTTTCTCAGTGGTTGTCAATAATCTGGGCCTTGGGGTAAATATCTAGGTATCGTACTCAGCAATGACTTTTGTGATGGGTTCTGGATAGTTTCCCTGGGCATAATAAAGCTGTGATGGAGCATTTATTTATTTCTAGCTTATGGGACAGTAATTTTTTCCAGAACCGGCATCTTTTCATAGGGTGCAGGTTTTTATTCCAGCAAACAAATGGAGTCCTCCCCACTTTGTCGTCCACTGGGAGACCTCCCACTTGGCGGGGTTCCCCAAGATGGGAGGGGCGGCGAGTAACTTATGTCACTTGTCCCCTCTTTGGGTCTGCCCATGGGCTGTAAGATTTCAAGAAGCTTAGCGGCTCCTAATAGGGTTAGGTAAAACATCAGTTACACCCACTTGGAGCGCAGCGACACCCGCTCTTCCCGATATCCTCCGCTCATATGAGATCGGTCTCTCTCGAAAACTCACAGTATCCATCACTAATTCTCCCATACTCGGCTGAGGAGACTCAAAGCAAGAGCACTCAGGACATTAGTACCGACACGGAAATACCCGTGCCCCTGAGACAAGAATCAGCACCTGTTTGCCCTCCCACTCGTATGGCTCTATAGTGGCTACAGGTATGACAAAAGGGGTGCCAATTCTTGGTGCAAAGACACGAGTACCGTACCGGTACCTGTGAGGGCACGTAGGGCGTCCTAACATAAAACTCTCAAGGGGCCAAGTATTTATCACCAATCAAAAATAACTGAACACGCCCCGATAACAAGGGAAAAAGGCTTGCATCAATTTTTCCGACTAACCAGGAATAGGTGGGAATCATGGGTGGTAATTTACTCATGGTGGTATTCTCAAGTCTAGAAAGGAAACTATTTACCTCAATGAGTGCTTGGAGACGGTTCGTCATCGTCCGTCCTATCATTACCCATCCTGCAGCTCCGAAAGGCAAGGAACTTCATGGAGTCGCCACAAAACTGAAATTTACCGTACTCAAGTACAGAGGGGCCCGGGGCCCTTACCTGTTGCTGTCTGTGGCCGCCCAGTGATTTTTGATAGGCGACAGTATCGTAGATTAGCAGCCTACCGGTACTTACCAAAGCAACTATTATGATACCATGCCACCACCCAATAGCCGCACTCGTACAGTGCTGTGCAAGTAAACTCAGCAACCAGGCAGGGATTTCAAGCTGTTGTCTGCCCTTATCTGACAACAGTCCTAAACAACTCTATGTTCAGAATTTTACGAGTATTATATAGATGGCAAAATGATGCAGATCGGTCCAATACTTGTAAAATTATTATCGTAGAATTGCTCGCCAATTTTTTTACCTGTCCTACCTCTCTTCACACATCCTCCAAATCTAACCATATTTCACCCCCCCCCCGGGTTACACGTTCCGCCTTTCCCCCCTGCGAGGGCAAAAGATATCTCACACATCAACCCCACCAGTGTCATCGCTATCACCCGCTACACTCTCAACGGTGGCTTGTAACGAAGCTGCCGGCCCAGCCACACAATTTGGTGCTCCTCCGAGCCTTTCCAGCTCCTGTCTCAACTGTGCTTCCCGGAGCTCCCTCTGCAAATCCACAATCGGTTCTCCTGCAAGCACCCTAGGCACAAGACTTCGTGAGTTTGGCCTTACTGCAGATGAATGCATTAGCATTGCCTCTCTAGGAGAAGTATTATGGTACTGTGGAAATGGTGTGTTCCTTGAGAAACTGCGCCCACTTTGGCTTGCCACCGAATCGGCGCCTGAGGACTGATAAGGCACAAAAGTACATATCGAACACCCGTCATTATGAATGGGAAAGGAAGGGCTGGATGAAACATTTGATTGTACATCCTCTGATTTCTGTGACTTATGCTCTGGCGCCTCTGGCTCACTTGGCACCTCTTGCTCTCCTGGCACCTCTTGCTCTCCTGGCACCTCTTGCTCTCCCAGCACTTCTTGCTCTCCCAGTTCCTCCCACTGCTCTGCCGGTGGCGGAAGCTGGTCAGGGGTGCCGGGCATAATTTCTGTGCGGATGGGAGAAAGGACAGCAGGAGCAGAGGCTTCAAAAGGCGTTACGGCATCTTGGTTCACGCAAGGTGTTGCATTAACAACGGACGATTCATTTGGGCTCTTGAATGAAGCAGAGGATAGTGACCCCGAAGTGCGTGTTGTTGCTGTTGATGAATGAGGATGCCCAGCTGAGGAGGCGGGTCGCTCGAAAGTTTGGGTGGTAATGGTTATGGTAGCTGGGGTCAATATGTGTGTGCGCCCATATCCGCCCGGGCTTTGGTTAGACGGTCTAGGGCTTTGTGAGCGCTTGGAAGTCCATGGTCGAGAGCTTAAGGCGCTCGAAGTCTCACTGGTGACCGCTGCCCCTTCGGCATCTGCCTGGGAAGAGGCATGAGGCGTGGTGGAATCGGATAGTTCTTGTTCTAGCGCTTCATGAACAGTACCGGGCGCGGCGGAGCCGGTTGTTACGCTTGAGCAAAAATTAACCAGTGATCCCGGATGTTCCATTTCGATACTTGCGCGCTTCTGCTCATGATTAAAGGGCTCTGTTGACCATAAACTGGAGCATGTGCTCTTGTAGAACTCGTCTTCGGTTATCGTCTCTAGTCTGCTCTCTAGTTCTTCAAGGGAATAACAGCCAAAGCCAGAGCTCATCATGGGTTCTGCAGAAACCTGCGAGGTGAAATCGTCGAATGTGCCTGCGGATCCGGGGATGCGCTCCAGTGGAGGGAAGTGATATGGAGCGCCTGTGGATGATGTGCAGGATGACTGGTAGCATGTGTGCTCAGCTAAATCTGATGGCTCAGAGGAATACTGAGTAACTTCTGAGCATGTGCGCGATGATAGGGGAATATTCGAAGGCCAAGGGGCACTGGGTAGCTGACATAGCTGCGAGGAAGTGTCGCTTATTGCACCGGGTGGAGAGATCCGATAAAAGGAAGCTAGCGGACCCCCGCTTCCTGAAGGTAAATTCGTTCTGTTCGGACCCGAGCGACTCCGTACTCGGGTCTGGATCTCCCGGATCCTTCTTGCTCCATCCTCTCTTATAACCTCTCGGATTTGCCTCGGTCTCATTAAGCTACCCGGAATGTAGACCCGCGGTGGATGCCTTATGTTTGAGGGGCTGTCCCTTCTTCTATGGGGCCTGTAAGGAAATGATATTGCTTGGGATGGCACTGCTGCCGTCCGCCTCAATTTCAGGGACTTCTTTTGATACCTCGTTGAGCGCACCCTTGACTGTCCCGCTCGGTTTCCATCCGTTGGCATATGGTCTCGAACGCGCCGGAGGGGACGGCCTGGCGGGCGAGTGGGTAGAGGTATCCTCTCCAGCGGGAAAATACTTGATTTCCTGGCAATCTCCTGGCTTCTCCTGGGTCTATCGTTTCTGCTGCCAGTTTGCAGCTGATGCCGTTTTTCTCTTGCACTGTACCCATTTCTCCCTCTTGTTTGTGGAGGAGGAGCGGTTCGCGATATCTGACTCTGCGCATGGTTGCCAATCCTCTCATCAAGTTTCGTTACACAGTTGTTTCTGTATCCTCGGCCAAAGAGACGCCTGCCACCACCACCACCATCACCACCCCCTCCTCTTCCTGATCTGCGCCCTCCAAGACCGCCCCTTCCTCCAGTGCTATTGCTCCACCTCCGTCGGCTTCCCCGGCCAGATGAATAACCTACTCCACAACAATTCGCATAAAGGGACTCCAAACATCCTACATCATTTTGTACATGATGGCCTTCGCCGCCGCTCCTCGCAAACCTGACGCGGGATTGTTGTGGCTGGCCTAATACTTCTCTGGTACCAGTACGGTGGCTTCCTCCCCCAAGTTTATTGCGTTTCCCTGACTTTCTCCACGAGACACAACAACAAAAGATCACAATTGCCAATATTAGACCTAGTAGACCCAAAGTGACGCCAACCGCGATCCCCACGGCATTTCTTGCATCCTGTTCGTAAGCCTGCTCCTTATTGACCGTCCTGGGAGATAAGATGGTTGGTAGCGTCCGTCCCTTGAAGTGGTCTGATAATGGTATTGTGAACGGTAGAGAAGTATAGCTAGAAGGTATATCATAGACGAGCGTGGGATGATCTTTCCCTTCAGTTTCCTCCAATATGGAAGCGGTACGAGTTGGTGCCATTGCCTAGAACCGCACCAAACCTGACGAGAAGCTGGATGTGCAGGGTTGTCCAACTGTACTGTAAGTTTCTAACCCTTTGCTGTTTTTTGTGGTTGGGAGTCTAAGGTGTACAATATTCGATGCTACAGTATCGTGTTGCCGGCTGATAATCTTGGTATCATATCACCCAGAGAGTCCAGACAGCCGGAGATTTTTTCCAACTCAAGATGTATGAAGCCTTGACTTAGGTTGTAACCTGCAAAAGAAAAGAAGAAAAGTGGAGTTTTCAGTTGGAAGAATCACCGCAACACAGATAATGCAATGCAGGGCCAGATATGATACTTAGTCAGTTGTGGCCCTCTCCCTCCCTTCCTCAGAGTGGTTCGCTCTTACCTATCGTAAGCCAGACAAGGCGGTTTATATAATAACTATGGGGGAAAAAAAAAATATCTGCTACAACACCTTTCCTGACTACCCGCTGGGCACCTGTTGTGAGCTTCACGGTTAAATTAAATCGCATATCTGAATGCTTCATGCAATAAGGCGCCAGGCAGGGCCTATGCTTACTACCCATCACACAGCAACGGCGACCAGCATGGCAAGTTCGACGAGGATGGTGATGGTATAGGCGATGCTGGATGGCACCTGACGCAAATAATACTCTGTGGTTTTACCAGGAGTGGCTGTGGGTGGCTCGCTCGGATGTGCGCCTTTGCGAGTGATTTTATGTTGACGTGGTGGTGGTGGTGGTGACAAACAGACTACAGAGGTCACCAGGGCGTACAGTACTTGCTGTCCCTGGTAGTAGGCATGGGACATTGTGATGATGTGAGATGTGATGATAGAAGAATAGATTAAGAATATTCAGGTATGCATGTGAGCCGAAATAGCTTCCTCACGGGTCATATCCGTAGCTATTTACAGCACTATCGCCATCCTTGGGTATCTACTTGTGGTATACAAGCACACTCTGATATACAAGCTAACGCCTCATTTGTCTCTGCAATTTCCTCCCTCCTTTCGCAATCCCCCTGCCCACTTCCTCCTCATCCTCAGTCATTTCCTCTGCGGGCAATGGCTGATAACTCACAGCTCTGACACTTGGACTTTCCCTCGAACTCTGTCTACGTTGACTGTAAACTCTGCGCTGTCCTGCCGTAGTAGTGGCACCAGACGCTTCATTCTCCGCCGTTGGTAATGGCCAATTCGATCCCCCCGGCGTTTGCGGTGGCTGCACAGCCCCGGCAGGGCGTTGGTCTGTGCCAGGGATATCCTCAATACCTCCGCGCGACGAATGCAGAAAAACCGGGTCAGAAATCTGGTGAATATCAACTTTGCGAGCCCGGCCAGTTCCATCCTTCCTCAAGCCCTTCCCTTCTCGATACTTTTTGTTCCCTCCAAACATACCGGCTGCGAAGCGGCCAACCCCCCCGGCTCCTGCCGCGGCATCTTCGGTGCCGCCGTCGCCGGTCTCGACGCTCCCTCCCCACAAGCTGTCGCTCTCCGGGCCCCGCTTTTCCCTTCGACATCTCTTCGCCATGCAGAATAGTACCAGTGCTGCCGCCATGACCCCGACAAGTGCCCCAATCACCAAACCCGCTCTATGGCCCGGGGACCAGTTTTCCCAGTAAGTCCTGTTGTTGCGGAACGGGGGTGTACCGGTGCCCGTGGGGGTATCGGAATTGGTGGGTGCCGGGAATGGGCGGAAGATGCTGACAGTGACGGTGATGGTTGATGGGGTTGTCGCCGTTTGGAAGAAGGTGGTTGTGTCGGTGGCTGTAGTTGTTGCAGTAGGTAGCGGAGAGGTAATCGTGGTGAAGGCGTTGGGGGTTTCGACGGAGGTGTAGAAGGTTATGGTCGTGGTTGTGAAGATTGGAGTGCGATTTGGAGGGGTGTATTGGCCGTCTGGTCCACCCCAAGAGTGTTGAGTTGTCATGGTGGGAGGATTCTGGGAAGTGGAATAAATAGGTTGCGGTAAGGAAGTGTGCTTGGTTTCGGCTGACATGTGGAGTTGATTGCTTTGTTAGTGGATGAGAGGTGTGTGTAGGAGAAAGAAGAGGGAGGAGGAAGTAACGGAAAGATCAGGTGAGATGTTACCAGTTTTTGGTTGGGTTTGTTGTGGGTAGCGGCATGATGGAAGACGGGTGTAGGTTTGTTCCCTGGGATTGGCGGTTCCTGGGCTTTGTTTCCACTATCATACCTTCCTCTGATACCCGGATTACCATCATAATATCAAAACAGAATTGTCGTATCATATATTGTTCCCCAACAACCCTAACTTATCCCCACGATGCGATTTTCGATATACCTCACACATGCGCTCACGCAGGCAAACCGACGAAGAATGATCAAAAGAAAAGGAAGAAAAAAAAGACTATCATGGAACCACTGCCAGAAAGGTTATAAAATTAAGACAAACCTCATGAATTTATCACATAATATATCATTACCACCCCGATTCCACCTCTCCCCATCCCCATCCCCCTCTCTACCTCCATCGATCCCACCAAGCAATACCAGCACCACCCTAAACAATCCTAATCCCACCACTTGCAGCCCCAGCCACCATTCCCCTGGCAGCATCCGGTGGCGGACGCACCACTGGCGCCGCCGGCGCCGTCGGTGCGAGAGCAACAACCTCGGGGACAACACCCCGCCCGTTCCCGTCGCCGGCCTCCTCGTCGAAGTAATCGTCCCGCTCTACGCCGAGGAATTGCGCGCAGGATTCGATGTACTTTAGTCCAGCCCAGAGCAGTAATAGTGAAAAGGCGGTCATCAAGATTAGGACTATAAGGATTGTATGGGAGGGGGAGGTCATTTTTTTCTTTTCCCCTGCTGAGTTTGTGTGTTTGTGTTCGTAGTTGTATGTGATTGGCTGGTCGGGGGAGGGGGGGCGAGTGAGGGGTTATGATAGTTTGATGTCTTTTTTATTTCGGTTTTTGTTTTGTCTCGTTAGGAGGGGTTCTTGATGTGGTGGGTGGAGGAGTGGGACGTATCATATGCAGGATCATAATGGTGATTGCTGTGGGTGAGGCTTATGTTCCTTTGGAGGGGCGTAGGAGGGGGGAGGGTTTGGGAGTTTTTGGATGTCCGGTGGTGCTGCGTGACTGGAGCGTAGGGTGTATACTACAGGGTTACGTGTGCTGCGATTCCGGTATGGTACCGTATTCATAGGTGAGTAGGGTGGCAGAAGTGTGAGGTAGATTTTCAGACTTTGCAACTTAACCTGTATAAAAATTGGCCAGCTTTTCCGCTTATTTAAAGCTCGCAATCAATATCCATTAAACTGGGCAGTTTTGAAAATAGCACTATTTGATCTTTACAGGCCTCAGGAAATCATCTGATAGAATCTCATGGCACTCTCATCAATAACCTGTCTGGACCGTCATTTCTGTTTCCTGGCTGAACGCTAATCGAGTGACACTCGGTGCTTTCGTCGATCAGATAAGATAACAATACCCCACCATCTCTCTAAGCATCACGCAAGTACCGCGTGGTACTCTAATCCCGCACCCAACAAGCAAACCAAACCAGGCACCAATAGCTCACCAGCAACCCCCCCTTCCTTTCCCCGCCTCTACTAAATAAGCTCCCATCAAAATGGCTGAATCACCTCGTCTCACCCACGAAGAAGTTTCTCCTCTCCACCTCCTCCCTCCCTCGTTCCCCTCAGCTAACCAAACTTCAGTTTTTCAAATCCCTAACAACACTCCTAACGACCGCAACCTCAAAGGAAAAGTCCACCGTATACCTCACCCAAAAACCCCTCCTCTACCCTTCAGCCCCGATCACATCAACTGCGGGGAACTCGCCACTGCTAATCCGCGCGACGAACGGCAATAGTAAAGACCAGCGAAAGAAGAGCGATAAGCGAGATGGAAGGATCAAGATCTCGACAGTCGTGATGCCGGATGAGCTTCAAGGCTTCTTTGAAAAGTATGCGGAGGTGGCGAAGGGTGGGATGGGAAGTCTGAAAAAGAGGGATAGGAAGGCGAGGAAGAAGGCTAAAAAGAAGGGGAAGGAGGGAGGGGGTGGTGGGAAGGAGGGAGTTTGATAGATTTGATGGGATTGTTGTTGTTCGGGATGGAATTATCAAGTTATATTTTTCTTCTTTTTTTTAAAAAAAAAAAAAAAATCCGAATAAATGGCGTTTGGTGACCGTTTGTGTGGGCAATGGATACCAGTTTGGCTAGGGTCTAGTTTGGATTACAAGTGGGGGAGTTGGGTATCGTGTAGTGAGTGTCTTCTCCGTGCAGACGGGTTTCATCGTGAGTTAGTGTTGGGTGGAGGAGCTTGTTGCTGAGGCTCTGCTCGTTGCCTCGCTAGGACAAGATGTTTGTTTGAGCCTTGAGGGGTCGAGCGGCGGCAGTGGTTGAGGCTCTTTACGGATATACTGGGGAAGATTACCATCCTTGACGGATGGTGTGGTGGTATTGCCTTATTGCTACAAACACGTTTCCACTTGTCAGAGCAGGAGGTTGGGATAGGACACTGCATTCTTGTGCGGTACCGGTGCCCAGGTTATTGAGATATCAGGAGTTTGCTATCATACGGGCTTGTTTCTACTGTAGACTAAGCACAGGTATGATACTATAATAGTACCGGTACATGTACAAGTACAAGAACTCGAGTACTCGTACAGTACAGTACTCGGGCACGAATCTGATGAGTATTGCAGGTTTAGACTATCCACAGCAACCTATGATAGAGATGCTGTAATGTCCAGCTGTCACCCTCAATAGTCAGTCGTAGTTATCCGTAGCTATTCTTCTAGATCGTTCTGCCCAGTGCCGAAATAATGATTTGATTACCGCTAGGAATCCTGCAACTTGTTAATTCCCGCCTGCGCAAAAAAGCGGAAGCCTGAGAAATCATCTCCTATTAGCCGACAAATGCAAAAATGTGTATCGTCAACGGATCGATCCATCGCCGTACGGGTACAATCACGACTCATCCCTCCACTGACCTGCATCTTGCAAATCGCAAGGGATCCAACAGAGTTACGGCCTCCTCGCCTTCACCGGTTTGGCAGGCCTGAACCGCCAATTGTAGGCATCCCTCGTGAGGCTGAAATGCAACGACCGAATTTTCGGATAGTCCAGGATCGAGCACCCTTTTTCCGGCTGTTATTCGAAGATATCGGCACTGTGCTCGAGTGTGTTATGGACAGACATCTGCACTTTTGTTCTTTTTTTTATTTTTTTTTATTGACTCTTATATTCCCCAGCTACCGTATCTCCCGGCGAAGCTTGGTGGGCGAAAGGGGAAAGGCTTTGTTTGGTGTCATGACCACAAGCTAGATATATATGTTGCACTGGGTTGATCCGACAGCTCTCCTTTTTTGTGCTACACTCGTCAGCGGGCCCCCGCGGGCTCCTGTTTGGGTCGCTTCGTTGGTTGTGACACTGGACGTTCGGCTGTGTGATAGATTTTTCATCTTCTTTCCTTTTTTTCCCATAATACAGAAATTGACTGGCATGCCTTTTTTTTTATTAGTGGCTCAACCTGAGATTTCCCTCCTTTTTTGCTCTTTCTGCTCTCCTACTCTGCTCAAGTGCTAGTGTTGTGGCAGCGCCATGGGAGAGAGTCAAGCTTTAGGATACCGTACCGTACATCAACACCAGGGCTTGAACTGCCTGCAATGCCAATGAGTTGATGATACTCGTACTTGTCCAATATTCGCTCCTATCACAGCATTACGGATGCGAGTAGGGTCTACGGAAGGGCTTACCTACGCTCTGGCTTGTATCATATCGGGCTATAGGGTAAGAAAATCGACATGGGAAAAAATAAATAGTAAAATAGATAATAATAAAAAACATCAATACAATTTCCCCTTTCGTACACAACCGTGCCTGTCTTACCTCCCTCCGCCTACTTCCTTCTCTCTCTCTTTCGCCTTCTTCCCCTACTGCTTACCTCCTTACTTCTTTCTTTCTCTTCTTCACTCTGGACCGCTTTTTCCATCATCCCTAACATCTCTTCCTCGTTGGTGTGGGAAAACATTTAACAACCTGTTATCCTATCGCAGCCTTTCCTCGCAACGTCGTTTGTTTCGCTGTCTCTCTAGCCCGTCCAGAAGCCTGGTAATTCGGGCTCATTTGGTCAAAACGTCGTCCCACCCAGAGCATCAGGGTAGGCAGCTGATTTCTTCAGCCTCCTCCTCCCCAAAATCAATCACCACGAAGAAACGAAAGCTGCAGTCCGACGTGGAGACTGAGGCGGATCAACCGTCCCCTAGTCCCCCGGCGTCGTCGCCATCCTCCCCCTCGTCACCCCTCATTTCTTCACCCTCGCCCTCTCCTTCACCGTTCCCTGGCATTAACAATTTAAAGTTTCCCACTGTATCCCGATCCGATCCTTCCAAACCTGTTCCCACTGCTGAGGGATCTAGTTCATTTTCCCCTGACGTAGCTTTGTCACCACGAGATCCCAGTCTTTATTCGCACCGGGGTCTATCCATCAACTCTACCGGCACACGGCAGCAGCTACAATCACCACTATCACCCGCCATGAGCAACCTGCAGGAACAACAGGACAACGGCTCCCCTCCCGCCGATTCCGTGGACCTTGTCACGTCAGCATCCGATTCCACGCTGCTTCGTCCCTCTACACAAGTTTCATCAACCTCAGCTGTTTCTCGTTCTCAATCTCCGGCCAAACGACTAAAGTCCGAAGAGCCACCTTCAGCTGAACTTGTCAGCGTTCCGGATCCGATGGATGAGGACACGGTGATGCCTTCTGCAGAGGAGAAGAGCAGGAGGGAGCCTTCGGTGGAAGTGGCCGACGGCAGTGTGGCATCATCTGAAGGTAATGGGGGGGTCATCCATATCGATGCTACTTCAACAGCGGTGTCGATAGCCCCCTCTACTGCGACTACTATTGGGTCTACTCAGCCATCTTCCGCCTCCGCAACTCCGGTATCGTCGGTTTCCATACCATCTTTAGAGGATCAAGCTCACTTTATTATAAAATCTAAAATTGAGACCAAGCCGAAGGAAGGCGATTTGGGGTATATCATTTCTGGCCCCTGGTTGAATCAACTCTTGGCAAAATTCTCGGACTCTGGAGTTCAGCTCACCAAGGAAGGTGCCGAAGGAGAAATAGGGCTCATAGACAATTCTGATTTGGTGGACACAACTCAAATGCAAGGACAAGCCAAGAAAACTTCGGACGATAGTACGTGCTCAAGCCTGCCGTTCCTTTTCCCTGGATGTGGAGGCGGACAGTCCATTTCCTTCACGCCGCTATCTAAAACGCCGATTCTCAGTACTGACAGGGCATTTTATGAAGGGGAAAGCGTCGAGGATTCTGCTGTTCCGGAGGACTTTGTCGCCATCAAGCCGGGCATTCTAGGCGATGACTTTGAGATTTTGCCAGAGGAAGCCTGGAATTCACTTGTTTCTTGGTACGGTCTAGCTGAAGGCTCCCCTGTTATTACTCGGAGAGCGGTCAATACCTCTGAGACGAATGTGCCACATATCCAATATGAGATCTACCCGCCCACGTTTACGTTTTACAAACTCCGAGATCCCAGCACCAACATAACTAAGGACGTGTTGGACAAGGAGAAATCGCAATCACCAAAGAGGATCACTGCCGGCAAAACCGACGGCTTCCAAAAGCTCCTGAGAAAAGTCAAGAAGTTGGCCGGCGTGGATGCTGCGAGAAAAATTCGTCTGTGGAGGATAATAGAGAGCTCGTTCGAGCACGATTTGGAGCCCGCTAGTAAATCGTCAAGGAAGGGTGGAAAAGAGAAGGGCACTGGGCCCTTCAAACAGTTGGTCATTGATATGCAACCTTTCCTGGACCTGAATCCTGGCGCCGAGCGGGAGCTAGTAGAGCTCGGGGATCAATCTAACGATCCAAAGTACAATGGTAGTATGAAGATTAGCACAGCAGGCTTGGGTGCTGGCGGCACAATTGTCATTGAAGAGCAGGGCTCGGATGGTGAATGGATCAGCGAGAAACCGACCAAGTCGGTTAAGAAGGGCGGTCAGCAGGTTACTGTGGCTCTGAATGGAAAGAATATCACGGGGGGGCCGGTGAAGAAGAAAGCTTCCGCAAGGCCGGACAGCCCTTCTGGGAGTACTAGCACAGCTGTTATCAGATCCGGATTTCTCAATAGACCTGCAGAACGTCGGGATGGCAGACCCTTAGGTAAATGTGGGCTGAGCAACTTGGGTAACACCTGTTACATGAACAGCGCCCTGCAGTGCTTACGCAGTGTTACCGAACTGTCTAACTACTTTCTCTGTATGTGCTCTTTTGTTCCCTCATTGTTACCTTCGTAATGCATATTCTAATGAAGCAACTATACAGGCAATAAGTATATGGAGGAATTGAATCCTAGTAATCCACTTTCTCATAGCGGGAAGGTAGCAAAGGCGTATGCGACTCTTCTCGGATATATCTTCTCGCCAACATGCCCTGTATCGGTATCGCCCAGGGAGTTCAAAAGCACCATCAGTCGCTTTAGCCTGTCGTTCTCGGGATATGGGCAACAGGATACTCAAGAGTTTCTGGCGTTTCTCCTCGATGGTTTGCATGAGGACCTTAATAGGATTCAGAAGAAGCCATACATTGAAAAGCCAGAATCGACCGATAAGATGGTTGGAGATGGCGAGGCGATTGCAAGGCTTGCCCAGGAGCATTGGACCATATATAAGCGGAGAAACGATTCAGTCATTGCGGATTTGTTTGGTGGGCTTTACCAGAGCACTCTTGTGTGCCCTGACTGCGAGAAAGTTAGCATTACCTTTGATCCTTTCATGGACCTAACGTTACCATTGCCAGTTGAAAATGTTTGGGGCCGAGACATATACTTTTACCCTAGCAGTGCCTCTGGTGGGGGGTTAATCAAGATTCCAGTAGAGATGGATAAAAACAGCAGCATCAAATCATTGAAGGAGCATCTTGCAAGAAAATTTAATCTTGATCCTAAGAAGGTATGTTTATTTTCAATGGCTAATCCTGTGTGATGTTGGTTTGTTAACCGATTTCTCTTTTCTTTCTTTTTGTGCTAGACTATGGCTTCGGAAGTCTACAAGGGAAAATTTTTCAAACACTACGAAGATTTCCAGACTGTTTCGGAAACAATTCGACAAGACGACGATGCCTTCATCTACGAGCTGGACGATGTTCCGACTAACTATCCCCCGTCAAAAAGCAAGAAACCAAGGAGGACCGGTTTCTATGGACCGAGTTACGGTCGGTTTGATGATGACGATGATGTACCTGACCCGGACGCTCTCGAGTGCGACCGGCTGCTTGTTCCTATATTTCATAGGGTGCAGAAACAGAATCGCTACGGATTAGGCACGTCTCCTGAAGTATTTGGATTGCCTTTCTTCATTGTAGTAAACAGGGATGAGGTGAGAAGCTTTGATGCGATCGTGAAGAAGATAATCGCAAAGTATCAGGTGTTGACCACTCGCAATTTCTACGAGAGCGAGGCATCTCCAAGTGAATCTGAAACTGAAGAGGTAGTGGAAGTCAAGGATGAGCTCGAAGATATAAACGAAACAGAGGAGGAGACTCATGATGGATTCGTGGATGTTTCGATGAAGGATGCTTCATCTATGGTCGGATCAGACAGAAAGGCTGTGAAGAGTCCAAGGCGGCCGCTCCCAGCGGGAATAGAGGATCTTTTCACAGTTATGGCCACAAAACGAAGATCAGGTGACTCCGCTGTCGTAACAGGATGGCAAGCGCTAGAGACCGCTTTTGATATCAGAGAACGGTTAAATCATGTGCAATCGGCTAGTCCTCCACGGCGTAAGACCAGCGACTACTTCACCAGTGCCGGTCTGTCAGGAAGGGGCAGCCCTGTTAGTGACGCGAGTGATGGCGATGTGGACAATTTTCAAGATGCTCCAGAGCCCGAGCAAGATATGATGCAAGACGTGAGCGACGATGAAAATGCTGAGGCATCTTCGTATGATGCGTCTGCGGAATACACACAGACTGCTTTCAACACTACCCCTCCCGACCGTTTCTATGGAAATAGCAGTGGCAACCCCTCTTGTCGCGAATTCAAAACCCCAACCCGATCATTTAGCCCATCTATCGCTGATGATCCACCCCTCATCATGTGGGGAGAGGGCCTCATTTGTGAGTGGAGTGCTGAGGGCTACGACAGCATGTTTGGCGGTGAATCCAGCGGTGACCTTCGTGGTGTTCCATTATTCAACAGTGTACCGCTTGTTCAAGACCCGGAGCTGGAATTACGACGCCGCCGCCGAGATGAGCGAAAGAGGAAGGGAATTCACCTTGAAGATTGCCTCGATGAGTTCGCTAAGGAGGAGGTTCTCTCCGAGGAAGACCCCTGGTTTTGCCCGCGCTGTAAAGTTCATAGGCGAGCCAGCAAAAAGTTTGAGCTGTGGAAGTGCCC
Organism: Tuber melanosporum; assembly: GCF_000151645.1. Lineage (NCBI taxonomy): Eukaryota > Fungi > Ascomycota > Pezizomycetes > Pezizales > Tuberaceae > Tuber > Tuber melanosporum. Next base: position 107,993 of record NW_003299104.1, read on the forward strand.
AGATATTCTTGTCATCCATCTTAAACGGTTCTCCAGCTCGAGGAATTTCAGGGACAAGATTGATGTCTTGATTGACTGTCCCGTCACTGGCCTAGATCTTCAAGAGCGAGTTGGGCTCAAGGAGGAAGGAAAGAGTTTAGTCTACGATCTGATTGCGGTAGATAATCATTATGGCGGGTTAGGTGGTGGTCATTATACAGCTTGTGCAAAAAGCTGGATTGACGGCAAATGGTATCACTATGATGGTTCGTCTCCTCAAGCCTGGACTTTAAAATTGCTAAGATCACTAATAAATTTATAGACTCCAGCGTTAAGGAAGTTGGAGAACAGAAAGTTATTACTTCAGCTGCATACCTCCTTTTCTATCGGCGCCGATCCGAAACCACACTTGGTGGACCGCGTCTTAACTGGATGTTGAGTGAACCAACAGATTCACCGGGCTCAGCTTCCTCTTCACGGAATACATCCCCTACCAGGGCGGGGGAAGGCGGACCGTCCGGCGATTCCTCAGCTACAGTTTTACCGAATGGCCGATCGTCGGGCGGTGGTACGAGCGGATTATCGACTATCTATAGCACTCCGGGTAACTCTAATCTCTGGGGCAATGAGCCACCACCGTCGTATTCTGAGAGCAGTGGAATGGAAATGATTTTGATGCCGGGAACTCAAGGTTCACCTACTTCTAGCAAGGCACCTACCGTAGGATTTAGCTTTGGCTCGAGAGGTGGATTGCTGAGGGATAGTACTGATGATGGGGTGTTTATCGGTTCCTTGCTTGGCCCAGCTGAACACACCGACATACCTACAGACATCACAGTCGATGATGACGAGGGGTTATTGCCGACCTTGAGTGATGGGAACAATGACACAGCTGGGGTGCACGACGTCACCGATCCTATGGAACCGTAAGTGAAAGCGTGGAGGGAAGGAAGGTGGAAGGGGGATCTGTGCATTTGGCCCTGTTCATATATTCTTTAGCGATGGCAGGTTAAGGATTTCGGCATGTAGAGAAGTTTTGAGGGGAAGTACTTTTTGTGCTTTTCGTTGTCTTGCTTTCCACTCTTTCCTTTTTCTGTTTATCTTCCTACAGTCGTTGTACCTTCTTGTGCCCACGATGGCCTTGGTTTAGGAGATGGGGGGGTTGTTCTTTGAGTTTATACTCGCACATCTGGCTTAATGGCGAAATGAGATGTGTGACGATGACGTGATTCATGATAAAAGCATTATTTTCATTTTTTTCATCTCTACCCACCTCTCCTCCTATTACTTTTTCAGTTGGTTGCTCCGTGAGCTTATGCGTTATCCATCCATACATTACAAATAAGTTGGAATGTGTATTCATTTCATTCTTTCTTTGCTCTTCATCTCTTTACTTTTATCTTTCATTGGGACGGACACGATAGCCAGCTCCTGTTACGCTGTGATCTATAACAATTTGCTATAGTAGTAACCTGTTTTCTTCTTCTAGAGCTGGAGGTACATTGTAGGTACGTGTGGGTTGGGTTTAGTTGGACGATTTCGATGGATATCATATATCATGGCTTAACTTACCTTGAATTAACTTGATGGAATGTTCTCATATTTTGTCTATCTATCTATATGTCGGGGTTGTGGTACCGTTAGAGGTGTGAATGGACTCGCTAGGGGGGGTACGGACATTAGCAAGTAGATGTCGTTGTCTATTCATAATGAATTCCTCAACATTCTATGTAGAATTCTTGTATCATACTTCAAAAAAAAGGGGGGGGGCTACTGGATCCACTGAGGAAATGGGGGAACACAGAAAAACTGTTGGGATCGAGGGCGAACATTGGACATTTATTTTCTGTTGCCATCATCATTGATCCTTCTTTCATCTGAGTCATCGCCTTTAGAAAAACTGGAGATCCGAAAAAGCACTCTCGTTAAGCTCGCATTGCTGTCAGCCGTTGAGAATCTATAAGACACAAACTGATGTCGGCAGAAAGAGGAAGAAGCGCCAACAAAGAATGCCGGATCCAAAGAGCGTTGAGAAAAATAGGTACCATAACATAATCGTTGTTAGATTCCGTGGGGCCATCTTTATGATATTGCAGCTGTGCTCTGGAAATAATATTGGCTCACTCGACAGAGCTGTAGATGCTATCATACCATATCATACGGTACGGGGACAAAAGGATTCGTCCGATCCCCTCTTCACTCCAAAAATGGACACTTTCAAATAGACAATTCTCAATGCTACTTAAATTACATAAAAACAGTTCAAGTAGTTTCATCAGCTACGGAATAACTATCTATTCCAACCACTGCACACTGCAAGCAGAAGTGTAAGGAATCAAAGCTGTCTTCATTGTTCATGATTGCATCGACCAGTGTGAAAGTGAACTAAATTTTTATGTGGGGATACAAAAAAGTACATGCCAACCGACACCAGATGCTCAAACAACCTTTTCTCCATCACTTTGTAATATCTGGTGATTGTGTAATATCCTCTGTGTTATCTGCAGGTTTACTAATGCGTGGACAACTTTGCACATATTCTTGTAGATATTACGCAATGAGGGGGTGGTGAAGATGGGCACTTTTGGCGTAAAAAGGGCATTGGATGAATCCTTTTGTCCCAGTACGGTACTTTACAAAGGACCTTATGTCATAGAACGGTAGTTTGAGGCGAGTAAAAGAGTGTCTAAGGGTTCAAGTTCTCTTTTTTTTCTCTCAAGGTTGACATATACCGGTATTATGGTGTCTCATACAGTATTCATATCATTGCCAATTGCGATAACTAGTCAGTCAGGTCAGTCACAAAACTTCCCGTGATATAAACTTGACGACTTGGTGGTTTGGTTGTTTCTATCATATGATTAACAAAAGGTGCGCTTGAAGCTAAAGGTGCCATAACGAGTGCGATATTTAGATATCCCTCGCGTGGGGGGGTCTAGTAGACTATGTGGATTCGGTACCGTACTCGTAGTGTTGCCTAGATGAGGCACGTGACGGGTGTATCCATCGGTATCACTTGCACAGTCTAATTACCATAGTCTACTCGTCACAGGCAAGAAGTGCCCGGAAACAGGGATTCGCAAAATGTAACTTATGGCAAAACACCCGTGCGTGTCTGAGCGCCCATACGAAATCGACCCTCCTGTTTCCGGGTATCATATTTCTTGCCTGAGATGGGTATCAATCATACTTGCTCGTCGCAAAAGTTTTTACAACAAAAGTTGTGGAGATTAGTCTTGGCTCTGGCCAAGGCGGGAACCTCCTGCTATAGAAAGTGCCAAGCTTGATCTCCAAAAACTTTTGCGAAAGAGAATGACTCCGCCAGTTGGTATTATGATGGGGGGGCATTCTTGGCAAAAGATCCTTGAGCAGGCTCTAGTCTACGATACTGTACTCGCAAGTGGATAAGATCAATGAAGGAAAATGCAAGAGATAGACTAGAGGCTTTCGCCCATGTCACCTGATAGGGTGTCAAACATGTCGTCCATTGAGTGAGTGTTGTGCTAATTATGTAACTCGAGCATCTTGCCTGTCACATGACTTGCACACGCAGCGATCGAATAAATACTTCCCCTTTCAACACTCCACTTCATCATTGCCCGTCAGTTACGACAACCACAGCATCAGAAGTAATCAACTTCTTCAGGGTACTGTACGTGGAGCTCTGGCAGGGAATGTTCCAGACAGGAAGTCACCGTGACTGGGGCTGTGCCGCTTGCCAAATATTATCCTCCAGTTAAATCAGAACCAACCAAGCCCGTTCTCATCTTGCCCATATCACTTGCTGGTTTACCTAAGTGGAGTGTCCGCGTTATTTGGTCATCACCTCGCATGCTTCCATAATGTGTGGAACCTGTTGCGAGCCCGAACAGCCCCCCCCTCCCCGCCACCTCAATCACACCGGAATGAATTTTTACGCTGGGGATTTCCTTCCCCAGTGAACTCCCCCAGCCACCGTCATTGCGCTGAATCTCGCAAAAAGCCTCTTTGTCGTTTTGTGCAACTTGACGAGTTTCCCATGCGTATGCCGAGTCGGCTGTGATGCTAGTAATGATTCAAGATTACAACCACTACCGCTACTTTTCTGTTAACCCTCCTGGTACTCTGTGGAGCATAATGAACCACCTCGTTAAATTTGAAATTTAAATAAACTATAATGTGAGCCATGCGCTTCCTTTTCAGTACTTGGGCGCAATTGCTTGATAAGCTCCAACTGTTTGTATATCGAGTGCACCTTTCACTCCCACCTCATGCGTCGGTCGCTGCACAGCGAACTCTAGCAAGAGATATCACTCGGTGTTTGTTTTCTGTGTTGTAGTATCATAGAAAATCTTATTGGGATATGATATTAATTAATTAATAATTTCTGGGCCTGTGAGAGGGTGATCTCCTTCCATGTGTGGGAGATCAGTGCCTGAGATTGCGCTGGCCGTGATAGTAAAACACAAAACCGTGGGATGTTGCAGCGCGGGGCCTTAGCCAATAGATTCTGGAACACAAGGTATCACTCACAGATCCGCACCCCCTCCGCCACACAATTGAAACATAACATTGTTCAACTCCACCACTAACTTGCCTCTTCTTCCAACCCACGGTTGCCACCACTATCACTATCATCAGAACAAACGCAAATGTAGAACAAAACAGTAATATCCCTCTTATCCCTCCTCTACATCGTCACCCACACCCCGCTCCTCCTCCTTAAGGTTAGGCAATTTACGTAAATTAAAATAAATTACAATAATTTACAGAATATAATTTGCAATTTACATGCATAATTTACAAGAATAGGGGTTTGAGGTACCCTAAAGCCTAATATCAAGATCAAGAAACAATTTGTGAATTGATGATTTGGTGAAAATGGAGCGAAAACCTTCCTGTACCATCCATATATAATTAAATCCAGGTAGAGAATGTGAAATGTCTCTAGTTCTATTCAATAAATGGTCTAATAACAGGCAATTGGTATTAGTACTGAGGATACAGAGTGGGAGAAAAAGTATGAAGAAAATAACTTGTAGAGGACTTTTAATTCACCTTATATTCTCATATAAAGTGTACAATCTATGTCATATCCTTCAATGACAAAAAGCCGTTAATATGCTGGCTTGAACCTTGGCTAGATTTTGGTTTATAGGTGAAATACTTTACATAAATTATTATATTTTACAGTAAATTTACGGTAATTTACAGCAGCCTAACCTTACTCCTCCTCCTCCACTCCCCCACTACCACCCGTCACCCCCCCCCCTCCACCCACACAAACATCTTCCCCTCCACGTCCTCACCAGAGCACAACTCTTCCTCAACACACACCTCTTCCTCTCCATCACTCGCTCCTCCTTACCCCCGTCTCCAGCTACCCCGCCAAACTCCCTCCTCAGTGCCCCCGCTGCATCCTCGAGTATTATATAACCCGGCTCGCTGGCCTCCTCGTGGTAATGCTGAATGCGTGGTGCATCCTGAGCAAGGAGTGGGTGCCCATGCTTTTAGCGCATAATGCCGTCTACGGGGGGGGCTTGGGTCATGTTTGTTTTTAGGCTGGGGCGGGTGTGTGCGGGGTGTGCTGGAGCTAAGTGGGTTGTTGGGTTTTTGTGAGTATTTTTTCTTTTCTTTTCTTTTCTTCTTTTCTTTTTTGTTTTAAATAGGAAGGGTATCTAGTAATGGAGTAATGGGGGGAGGTGTACATGTTAGTGTTGTTACTATGGTTGGATTCGTGGTTTATTGGCGGCAGTTTTGGAGATATCATGCGTTCTACTCGCGCCGCCGAGTTGAAGTCGCGCACCCAAATCTAGTAATGATCGTCAAATCAATTAGAACAACCCATACCCGATCATTTAAATATACATAAAAGTTGAACATGAAGGTCATTTTTTCCCTATAACAATTCTAACCATTGAAATTACTTCCTCCCTGATGAAGAATAACCTGTCACAGTTTTGCATGAAATGATGAACACTTTTGATCAATAACTTCCTGTAGTAAGTCCTCCCAAGATCTTACAAGTACTGCCTTCGCCAAGTTGATAGTCTCCTGACTTGTGCCCACGAACCTCCAGACTGATATTTCATCTTTCTCATAGTCCCAGAGTGGTTCTATTTGGTTTAAATCTGGTGATTTAGATGGCCAGTCTAAGGTAATGATACCTCTTCCAAGATGCTCCTCCTTATCAACATGCTGTACAGTCTGATGGGCAGTATCATTGTCTTCTACCAAGTAGGTTAAAGCCATGCCTGTTTTTCTTTGCATTTCATCAATCCAACAATAGAGCTTCGGACATAGGACATGCTCTCTGTAAGAGACCCAATTTATTCCCCCGTTACTTGTAAACATGAACTGCTCCTTCTTAAATACCTACTCTGGGTTGCACCATTTGCATTTATGCTGTACGGTCCCTTCCTCCTCTTGATTTTGAGTATCCACTGCAGTATTCACATTTTGCAAATGTCTCGCCAGGTACCTTCAATACAAGCCTGCTGTTAATTGTAGAGTTGCTGATTCTTGCGCCAATAGTTTTCATTAAAAACTACCTAGTAAAGTTGGAACTTTTCCTCCTCCGTATCTTGCTCTCATACATGACATGGGCCTTTTTGACTAAACATAATAGCTCCCTAAAACATGACTGTAATTGCCAGTTTTTCATGATCATGGTCATGAATCATGTACTCATTTGAGTTGTGGCTAACATAGTGAGAGATGTTCTGCTGCCATCGGGGTACATTAAACTCAATCCAGGTTTCATCCATAAATACAATAGTAGTTACTGCTATTGAGAGAGCCATATGGGTGAAGGCTAACCAGGACTCAATATGGGCAGCAGTAAGGGAGAGCTTGTGACTCGCTTTATGTTGAAATATGTAGTACTGAGTATGAAAAACCTCCCCTAAGATAGATTGTGCAGCAACAATCCCAAGCTCTTTGGCAATTTCCAGAAATGGCATAAGTCAGTATTCTTCATCTTTTTGGCTTAGATCTCAAAGAGCAATGGACTTCAAACATTCTTCTGGGAAACTTGATTGATTTCCTCCTCTGTGGTTATCTTCAAAACATACTAATACATCATCAAAGTCACTTGGATTTGAGGCAAGTTCCTGTCCGTCACCCTTAGCTCTCAGACTTTAAAGACTAAACAGATACGAGTATGATATTTTACCTTTTTGCGATGGACAATGCCCATAGCTGTCCTCTTTTTCACATTCAACCTATTTTCTATACTCACGAAGAACAAATTGCCATGCCAGTTCAGAGCTAAAATGGTAGCACACTTCATCAAAGCGACCTGGGGGTGCTTCCAATTCCTGAATATGTGAACGACATAGTGGAGACTTTGTAAAAGATTTCTGGATGTGGATCTGGTGAGGTTCTGGGCCAACAAGATCACCAGGATTTGACTTGAGATGTGAAATCACAAAATCTCTATTGAAGGTAGAGAGATGTGGTCAGAATGGTGATGATAAGAGTTCATTGAGCCATGGTGGCATTGGCATTGCCACATAATCCACTTTATCCTACTACATTCAGTATCTCATACCTGATCTCATTCTCTTTCTTATTGACCTGATGATTACTTCCTGTTTTGGGTGCGCGACTTCAACTCGGCGGCGCGAGTAGAATTTCTCTTTTGCTGTCTTGTATTTACTCGGTTGGTTATAGCTCATTCAGAATAGCTTTGGGAGCAAATTAGTCCATGTGCGTTCTCGACACACACGATTATTGTATCCATCCATGTAGTCGAGTTAACACCACCACCACCACCACCACCACCACCTGGAGAATCCCAAGAATTTTTTTCCTTCTCCTTTGCACGATAGAAAATTTCCATAAGCTCATCTAAATCTTTCAGCATAGCAATACATTTCCTGACACCAGAAACTTTGGGAAGCAATATACTGCAACCTTTCCTCGAAAACATCTTGATATCATGTATACAATAATTAGCATTCACGTGTGCCACTGATACTTATATTATTGGAAAGCGCACTATCCTACTGCCAACCATACTTTTCAACGACCACAATCAATATGAATACTTGATTTGGCCAGTTGCTATCTCCCACCTGGTATTGGCCCTATAAAGACCAGCGAATTTGTGGGATCTCACTCACCTCTGCTGTCAGCATGGGTGTTATTTATGTGAATTTTCTCCTCTTCTCAAAAGCTTCATTGAGGGGTCTTACTACTACTGGTTCCCACTCTTCCTATTATTCCTCTTGTTGATTCTTGACTGAGTCTTTGATTGTCTGCTGTTTTTACGAGTTAATGAGGGTGCTGCTGGTAAACGAGAAGAGAGGAAATAGAGCATAATATGACAATCACTCGTTGAGCCTTTACTAACTTGGGCAATGCCCAGGCACTACGTTTACCCTCCGAGAGATGTAGAAATGTAGGATATCCGGTAGTGGAAGGAATGGTAGTAACAGATAGGAGATTGACTATTTGATGATAACCAGCAGCGAAGGGGAGAGTAGCAGGTAGGAAATAGCCCATTCGATTATGAACATGACATGGCCGAGGTAGTTCATGATCACCATCTATCCATCCATCCATCCGTCCATCCCGACTCGCACAGGCATCCTTATCAACAAAACAATAGACAAAAGCCAATAAGGAGAGAAGCTGGGGGGGTAACGAGAACACCAGTGATAATATTTACCAATCCACGGTTCGAGCTAGTGTCTGTCTTCATATCAGGATAATAACGAGGGAGAATTATTTGAGAGCATAAAGAGACCAGTCAAGAGGTGTCCCTGGTGAGACACACACCGTTGTTTAGCAAGAGATTCGCCCTCCTGTTTACAGCTTGCTAATCTCCCTTGGAGTGATATTCTGTGAATATCTCTTTGCGCATCATACCGCAGTCCCGTCAAGCCCAGTGAAACTACTACATAGGCTGAGGATTTTCCTCCTGTGATGACAAAGTCCAGAAACTTGGGTAGAGTTTCCTGCTCCGACATATCCTGATTCTATGGCTAGCCTTATCCGTTCATAGAATACTCGAGTAACTTGGAAGAAATAATAATACTAGGGATCAAGGCCCGGGAAAGGAGTTCAGTAGCTTTGCTGAACTTTAAAAAGCATCATGTAGTACTGGACGAAGAGAACTATGTGGGAAAGTGACTGAGAAGACATTATATACACTTGTTGAGGAGCTGGCTCAAGGATATAGGGAGTATCTGAGTTAGCTTTCTGTGCAGCATAGGGAGCATATAACCCCCTCCCCCCCCTATATACCGCCGAAGAACCATTCTCCGAGGAAACAGAATGAAATACCAAGGAGCGAATTAAAGCGCCCCACTGCGAAGCCAAAACAAGCCTAAAAAATACAATAATATTATCACGTCATGACTGGTCACCAGAGTGCTCAAAATAAGACAAAAAAAATAGAGGCAACCAATATACTAGCGCTCTATATTACCCGCTATAGGATGCGAAAGGATAAAAACCGGGCAGTTTTATACTGGTAATAGGAAACTTTGCGCTTGTATCGTATCCTCTGCCTCAACCAATGTGAGGGATCAAACTCTGGAAAAACACTTCCACATCATGTTAACACTTGCACATATTGGTGGCTCACCGTGTTTTCATAAACTCCTTCGTATTGCATTAATCCAGTGAAGTTCATACTCCTTTATACCAAATAACTGGAATCTGACCGCAATCGCTTTTAAAGCCCAAGACATATATGTGCTAAAACAGGAGCACACAAACAGCGTAGTGCTTAGAGCGGTGCAGATGGAACTACAGGACCGGAGTGAGTATTGAAACAAGGGAGAGGTGTATACAGTGCGATTTCTTGCTGTGGCAAACTAATACTATATCATCGCCGCTGGGTCCCACAGTACGCCGAGGCCATATTATAAAAGAAAAAGGCGCCTCGCCCGGAAACAAAGCAGCCAAAGCTCACTCCAACTAGCCCATCAGGACCACCACAGACAAACACGGTAGGATCCAACCTTCATTCCCCACAAACCACTTCAACATACAAACGGCGCAGAGTGGGCAAGGGGCAATTGGTCGGATAGCTCACCCGATCCGCCGGCTCCCCTTGACTCCCTCATTCTGACGCTCACGGACTGGAAAATCCGGTTCTCAACGTATATTAAATTCGGACTTTCGATCTTTTATGTGTGTCGTCTGTGCTTTTCTGTGAATGTGTTTTTCTGTAAATTTGTTTCTCCCATCCGGTGCTGTGATTTTTTTGCTGTGGTACGGTCAGATCTTGTATGTACTGCGGCATAAGAGATTAGCTCCAGGACCACTAACAAATACTAAGAATAAAGGAAGTGTAGAAGAAGAGAATCGGCAGCTACCATACCTTGCCCCCTTCACGCAGAGCATGGGCCAACCTCTTGGGAAAGCACGGAGCACAATCGAGCACGAGATCACCAATAGGCAGTTGCGTTGACCAGCTCATAGCGCAGTAACCGGCACCCAGCTCCCGTATTATACCAAGGAACCTCCACGGAAACCCACTGACCAAGATACGATACCAACGCTCAAAACTTCATCGTAGTTCCAGCATGATACCGGTACAGCACAACACAGTTATCCCGATCTAAGCACACCATCTCAGATTAGCGAGTGACTACTCTCCCTTTCAACAACCAAAACAACGCCCTACCCGCCTTTTACCCCTCGATCACAACTTCCCCGATAAATTATCACGACCCGCAAAAAAAAAAAAATCCCCCAGTTCAAACGGCCTACTCCCGTAGCGCGAAACAAAAAAAAAAAGCGAAACAGTCTAGAACCCGGCCAACCGGCCCAACCCGATAACAACCCTATTCACCGTCAAAAAGTGGAAAAAAAATCCCTCAGGGCTCGTGCTCAGTCCCTCACTCCACATCCAGCCCTACCCCACCACGATGCGAATGATACTGTAACCCACGAAGTGGCTCCTACACACGCACGGGTATGATATCGTATCCCAACGGGCGAGACTAGAGATCGAGAGCGGTCAAAGTCTACACATCAGAACCCACGGACCGTTTCCCCCTCCCTCCCTCTCTCTCGCCAATCTATCGGCAATCGGGCACTCCACGGCAGTCATATATATATACATATATATATATATGATACACGCGCACGATGCAAGTCACACCATCACACACACTCCAAACCCGAACCTCTTCGAGTGATTATCTGTGAATATTTGGTTTTTTTTCTATTTTGGCTGTGGCAATGGGGTTTTGGGTTTTGGGTTTTTTTTTTTGCAATGCCTTGCGCGAACGAAATTCCTATCGGACTTAAAAAAAAATGGCTCATCGGGACTGGTATGAGCACGATCAGTCACTCGGCTAACTCTGGTCCCTCCAATCCTGTCGTCCCCCTATCAGAGTTCCCCCCCCTCGTTATACGTTGGTGCATACGGAGGAGGAGGAGGGATTTATGCATGCTGGTGGGGGTGGGAAGGGGCGTGCATTTGTTTGTCTGTTATTGAGTATGATAACTCTGTGTGGGATTGGAGTGCTGGGGACGTGTTACATTATGCTATGCTATGCTATGCTATGCGCCTATGTGCCTGTGTATAATATGCTTAACGTCCCACTCCGTTTGCTCACCTTACTCGCTTTCTCCGACAATTACTGGCTCTGCGTCTACGTTTTTCTCTTGGGCTACTTTAGTGGCGTTTATCTATCTACTCGTACCTATTGCTCCACGCACGGTACCGCACAGCACCGTGCCGGAAACCAGCCCACAAATGACTCACCCGGAGTTCTTCCTTACTGCCGGGTCGGCGATACAAGGATAAATAAATTATATTGAATTCCTTCCTGCAATACTTACGAGCGATGCACCAGCAAGCTAAGTGTGGTATCAAAACTTGTAGTGCGGTATCTATCATTTCACGGGCCGAAGCGATGTATGATATGTACAGTACCTGCGGCATTTCGGTAGCGGTGGCTCCTGCACTAGTTAGTCGGCTGGCTGGTTAAGATACCGGTAGGATCTCGGAGTATTTTTTATTATTATTATCACTCCGCAAAGGGGAGGGAGAATAAAAACAGAGAACTTCCCCTAGAACTAGATATAGCGAGAAGGAAGGAGAGAAAGGTATAGGAAAAGAGAAAAGCACAGATGTCACCATCACAGAATTTTCCCACAAAAGGGACAGAGTTCGGAGCACTCGTATTTATGATATACCCCGCACAAGTCGAGTGACGATTGATGAACGTGCCAATCAGAATCACAGCGTCTCGCCATCTTCACTTCTAACCCCCACCCACACCCCGCAATTACCCCCCCCCCAAAAAAAAAAAAAACTTAAACTGGGCTGGGCTGGGCTGGGCTGGAAAGGGGAGTAGGGGTAAGGAAGGAAGGAGAGTGCCTGTTTTTACCCCTCCCCCTCCTCACTCTCTCACTCCCTCTCTACTCGAGTTATGGTACTGTGCAAACGTTGGAATTATGATATTCATTAGATCATCCCGAACGGACCCTGCAGCCAATCGAACAGCACAGCTGTCCGTCCATCCGTCCGTAAGTCTGTCTACACCTGTGTGGGGTTTTTTATTCCTATCTATCTATCTATCTATCTATTCCATTCCATTCTATTTTGCGAGCACGATCGATCATGACTGTTACACTCATGCATTTATCCGGAAGGCCCGTGATGGAACTGAGTAAACGCTCGTCCCTCGACCACACACACACACACAGAGAGCGACCCCTCACCTACCTGTAACCGTACCGTACCGTACCGTACTCGTACTCGTACAGTTTATACTACCTACCTACCCCTCGCAAAACGTCCTTTCTTCTCCTCCTACCTTCCAACCAAGGGTGATTGAAAAGGTAAGCTGTGTATTCTGTACTACATGAAATATGAGTATTTTGGATACTTGTATGATAGATAGTACTTACATGGTAGGCCGAGGGGGGGGGGGAGCTCCTACGGTTACAGAGCGTAATGACGATGTTGTGCTTCTTTATATTGAGGGGAAAGCACGCTGTGCCGGTGCTGTACTGTATGTACTGTACTGTACTGCGCAGTGGCATACGCGGGGAGGAGTGGTATCGTAGCTACCCTCATTTACCTTGCTCGCTTTATACATACAGTTTGCTCTACAAGCACTCATGTACGGTGCCCGTTTGATGAACAACAGGAGCACACAGATCTCGCCGGTGTTTGGAGGAGTGGGGAAACCTGGGATGTCTACCGCACCAGATCCGGCCCCGGTCTACTCTACTAATCTATAATATCCATTCAAATACCGGTATCATAGCACAATGTCCACCAAAGTTCGATATCAGAAAATACGATAAAGAGCCTCATGCGTCACCAGTCTGTAACGAGATAATATGAAGTTCGGGAGTGTTTACTGCAACAGATACCGGTATGGTACTCATACTTGTATAAAAATAGCTCGCACACGACCGCACAATTTTTCCCCCTCGAACAGCCACCTTCACCCCGCTTTTCACCAAAGTTGGCCGCCCTACATGAAACCACTGCTTCGGTTCGAGGACTACATAATGCTGTGTATGTGCTGTCCTGGGGAAATAATATGATATTGTGAAAACGTACTGTGCTTATCATAGAATCTTCAACATTGACATGGCACGTCGTCGATCAGGGGAAATGGCGTAAAACTCGAGGGCTAAAAAAACAAACCTTTCTTCTTCCTTCCCCCCTTCCTATTCACATCTTCAATTCTTCAAACGTCGCGCTTGATTGCTTCCGTAACGTAACTACTCGTACAGTATCGGGACACCACCTGCCCGGAAAGTCAGTGCCGTAGCATGAGCAGTCAGTCAGAAGAGAGAAAAAGAAGAAGAAAAAAGCAACTAACAATGGAAAGCAGCAGGAAGCAAGCAGCGGATGCGATGTACTATACCGGTACGGTACTCGAGTACAGTGCTCACTCTGTACGAGTACTCGAGTAAAGTAATGTAAGGAGAATGTAAATGTCTGCTTTTTTTTTTTTTTTTTTTTTTTTCATTTTTCCTTCCTCTCGCAATCACCATCCAACACGTCGGATCACCATTAACTTAATCTCTGCTCGCCTCTTTCCGTCGCGAGGGAATTATTCGAAACTGAGCGTTTTTTTTCCCCCTCCCCTTCTTTCCTTCCCGACTGACTGACTGGTTGCCTTCTTCATATTTTGACCGTCTAGGACGTTGTCGAATGAACGTTATGTGGGGTAAGTCATCACTATCTGCGTGCGCTGCTTGGGCGAAGGGACGGACGGCCAAACCGGGAAGGAAGAAGGGGAAGAAGGGGGAGGAAGGCGAAGAAAAGGAAAAGAAAAAGAAAAAGAAAAGATATGTGGCTAATTTATTGTTTATCATAATATTATGATAGTTTACAGTACTCGTACCGAAATTTTACCTTACGAAATCATATGCATTTGGTGATGGTGATGTGATAAGATGGGAACAGATATCAGACTTCTGTCGGTCTGTCTATTTCTCGTGGTGTTTCTATTTGGTTGGAGGATTTTCTTAGCTCGCTGGCTGCAGGGTTATTGCCCAAGGCAGGGAGGTAAATTGGGAAGCTTACCATCGATCTTGCGGAAAAGATGAGATCCCCGTAGAAATCTTCGGAAGCATTAACAGCTGTGTGCTGTGGCTGAGTTGACGACGACGACCGAGACCAGATGGGAGTCGAAGACGGGAGAACTGAAGAAAAGACATTGGGGGAGTTTTTTCGGGGGGGGGAGGAAAGGGGGTAATTTTTCCGAAGGTTGAGTTAGATATAGAGTAAAACATCAACTGTGGATTTAGATACGTCGAACCTTCGCGAGATGGAGGGGGCTTGAAGATCTTAAGTTCCTCGCATTCGCATTACCGGTATGATATATCAGCCAACTTCACGCACCACCGCCACCACAACCACCATTGCATCCCCACTTCCCAATCGATCGAACCATATAACTCGGATGTTTGATACAGGTACTGTACTGTACAGTACAGCGCAATGGAGCGCAGTCACCAAATTGTATATGCCTGTTTCCAGAATACACACATTCACGCCGTGACGTTTCTCGTTTACCACGAATGGTCTCCTGAGCATAGCAAACGTAGCTATCCTCCGGCACCGGCATCATACACCCTCTCTCACTCATTCTACCAGCTATTGCAGCCAGCATTGCTGTGCATTTCCACTCCGATAGCCATACACAACACGTTTTTCGCGCCGAACAATGGACGAATTGCAACCTCGAATAAGGGACGCTTTGAGGTTGCTAGCTGTTCCCTCTCCTATCAACCGACCCAACCCTGCGAATTACAAACCTCAAGTGCTACTCGCGAGAGATAAGAGGATCGGTCTCACCTCGGCCACCACCACGCATCAAAAGTCAAGCTAGCATACCAAGCACCTTACTGCCGAAGAAAAGAAAAAATTAAAAAAGAACCCCCGGTCTAACGGGTAAGTCGAGTTAATGCTGTTCACCCCCATGGAGTCGGATCGGGGCAGATAGGTAGAGAAGATGTGGGGGGGAGCATGGAGGCAGAAAAGTATACAAACAGATTGCGGGAGAGCACAGTATACCAGGGAAGTACCTCTTCGATTTACCTGTCCCGTTCAGACCCTCCTGAAATCAAAGGCGGCGAAACAAATCCTGACAACAAAACCTCAGCTAGCTTAAGTTTAAAAATGCGATGGCGAGGGGGGGGGCGGGCGTATGTACGAATGAATGATATGTGTGGGAGATATCACAAAGGAAGGAATAATGGGGGAGGGGAGTGGGAAGGAAGAGTTAGGCTGTCTGATATATATTAAAGCAGCTGATGCAGCCTTACGAGCAACGCGCTACCGTACTGTAGAGCACAGTGCAGCACAGAAAGGAGCAAACATTGCCTTTTTTTTTGTGAGCTTAGCATAGATCGAGGACTCGATCGAGTTCTCGGTTTCTTCTTCGGTCTTCTCGGAAATCACCTGCACAACAATGTTAGTTAGCTCCAGTACTTGTACTGTGCCGGTACCTAGGAACGCGAACACGCGATTCTTTGCTGTTCCTTTTGACTCCCTTCCTATCACCACCGCCACCACCACCACCTCCTCCTCCCCCCACGCACACACACACGCTCATACGCATGATTGCTACCTTACTTCGTGGGGATTTAGTAGGGATGAATGGACAGATGGCTGGAAAGGAGGGGGCGCTTCACCAATGAATTATCCAAGGTAGAGAGAAGATATATCATGGACTCACACGCATTATTTCCGAACCCATAATTGCCAGTGAGCCCCGAATTATCTCTCCCATTCTAGAGGGGGTATGAAGAGACCGGAAAGGGGGGTCACACCTCCCTTCAAATTGCCGAATATCGAGATATCTTCGACATCTGACTTTTGGTTTCCCTCCTCCTCTCCGACGACGACGACGACGACAACGAGAGAGTGGTCCTCGTGCCGAATATTATTACTCCCTTTGGCGCGCATGCTGCAGTTGCAGGAACTTATCTATTCCAAGATGAGTTTGGCCGGGTTACGCGGAGAATGAAGTATCTATCTGGAGGGGCACGATGGATAGCCAGAGTCTAGTACAGTACTTGTACATGACCTTTGCATTTCTTTTCTTAGAAATAATAGTGAGATGTGCATACCAGTTGAGTTAGGTATCTGCCGTAGCAAGCTAGCTATCTCAGCAGAAGAGGAAGGAGGATAATTTAAGAGGAAGAGGAAGAAGAAGAAGCCAATGCCATGCTATGCCATACATCTCGTGATATGATAAGAGGAAATCTGCCGTAGTATGAAGATGATGCTATACCTCATACACCAACTGTACAGGTATTGTATCCTGTGCTGTGCTCGAGTACTGTACTCGACATAGCAAGTGAACAATTGGAAACACCATTCAATTGCGCAATTGATATCGCCATCGTTACAGTAGTCTCCAAGTACCATACAAGTGTCTCCTACGATGACACCACATTACCTCACAGTAAAAAGGCAAGTTGATCAAACCCCCCGCCTCTCTTCCCCTCTCCATTCCACAACGCCTTACCATTTCTATCATAAGCAAGAAAGTTCAAACCACACACAAAAAAAAAAAGAAGCCAGAACGGTAATCGATAAATTGATGACCATCACACCACCTCCGCAAGCGGAGATAGAGTGAGAGTGAGTGAGAGTGAGAGTGAGAGAGGAAGAAGAACAGAAACATTACTCCAGATCATATCCAATACGACCTCCCAAATCCGAATGCTCCCCCATATCATACATCCCATCCATCCATCAACGCATCATCGACCAATACATCGTGTGAAGCCAAGAAAAGAAAAAAACCTCCCGGGGAATCAAGGCAGTAAAACTGTAACAGCTCTTTTTCCCCCCCCCTAGCTCAGCCCTTTTACCATCAAGCCCCACCACACTCTCCTCCACCCATCAGCGGAACGGAAATCGAAAAAAGAAATACGAATACTTGCAAAAACAGCCCCACCGGCGAAATCCTCCTCCCATCTCTCAAGCCCTACCCTACCCTACACACATAAGTCATGCGTTATGTTTGAGAGCGAGAGAAGGAAGGAAGGAAGACAGTACAGTACCCGTACGGATTATGGAACATCCCTGCAAATCCGAACTAGTACGGATCAGGAACAGGGTATTATTCGGTCCACGTCTTCCTACTTCCTTCTTCTCCTACTTCTCACCGTACATGACATACATATTTACGATGGATAGATTGATAAAGTTGAGAGGAAGGATTGGTATGGATAGAGCTAGCTATATCCTATCCTATCCCATTCTATCCTATTCTATTCGTGAGGCGGACGAAGGAGGGAACAGCTCTTACTCACTCACTCACTCACTCACTCACTCACTACATAACATTCCCGGAGAAGAAGAAAAAGGGTCCGGCCGAAGAACCAGGCTAGCTTTTTATCACACGAGCATTGTGAAAAACAGTACGTCGAGTGAATGGGATACGGTATGCTGATTAGTTCCGATTCCGCCGAACGAACGAGTGCGAAACTTGGATGATCCCGGGTGTGGTTGGAGGGGAAATCGGAACGAGAGGATGTGGAGGGAGGAATTCTCCGTTTGTTTGTTTTGTTTTTTTTACGGAAACGGATGACCTGGATGGATGGAAACATGAGGAATTCTGTCTGTCTGTCTGTCTGAGTAATGCTTTTGCAGTTTATGATACTGTGTAGTCTAGGTATTCCGCTGTATTAAACTCCGGATATGAATGATGGTCGCCTGTGGTGCTGTTCGGAATTGACAACTGTCCATATATGTACTGAGTAACTGTAGCGTGCTTCTATATGTACCCTTTTTGGAAGGAAGGAAGAGTAGAGGCGTCGATGTAAGGCTGTACAGGTACGGGTACAGCAAAAGAGGTAGTAGAGTATGGGGGGCTTGTTACTGTGGTTAGCTCGACGTAGCCTACCTTGAAACCGTGCTGATTCGAATTGATCTGTACGGTAGTGTACATGTAGCTTACATATGTACTCGCAAAGCTAGCTACTTTCTACTCTACTCCACCCCACACTACTTGTACTCGAGTGCTCTAGGCTGATCCCAATGCTTCAAGATACAACTCGCAATTCAGCGGAGGTTAGTACAGTAACTTAACCAAGGTCTTGGCTTGACATGAAAATCCCACCCCTCCTCTCCTCGCCCTCCTCCATGCAAGGAAATATTCGCTTAGTGTAGTCTAGGTCCCCAGAAATACCATACTTCCTTGAATACAATAGAGCATAGGCTTCTCATCCATCCACCCATCCACCCATCCATTCATTCATTCTGCTCCACGGAAGCCCAGGCAATTGGAAGGAAGGAAGGAGAGGATTGACAACTCATCACTCCTCCCGGGTATGCTGCCGTTGGGGAAAAGGGGGTCGGCCTGATCTTGATAGGCATGGCGGGCGACGAGCATGCCATTCCATACAGTGCACGGTACATATTGGAAGCTTGCTAGGGCTGGGGATGGAGGGGGGGTACTGTACGGTACAGTATCATACTCGAGTAGACAAGTAGGAGGCAGTAAAGCTATGCTACAGGCGTCCATGTCGAGGCGCACGCAACCTCCGTTCGAAGGCGGTCGAGCCACCCAGACTAACTCATTATATTTCGAGACATCCTATCATACTTACTACCTTGGCAGGTTACTGTACGAGTACGGCATTCGAGTACGGTACCTGTACGAGTACCGTATCATGTAATGCGCCTGGCTTTTTTTTTCTTTCCTTTTTTCTCCTTCTTCCCTACCTGAGGTTTTGTTGTCGTCCTTTTCGTCGGAAGGCTCCGGGTCCAGCGCGCTGTGTATGAATGCGCACAGTGCTTCGAAGGCGTTTCGTTACACTCCCGTGTTGCGCAGCCATAATAAATACTTGCGATATCGGTAGTGGTAAAGTACGTACCGGTAGTGAGCGGGAACCCTTATACATGTGTTCCCAAAGGCACCAGACCGGCATCCATATAATACTTGTACCACTTGTACACTTTTCTAGAAATAGCTTATCTCTCCACTTGTAGCAACAAGTACGTACTGTATGTACTGTACCCAACCAATCCTTAACCTCTCGTAAGCTCTGCCTGCCATAGACCTGTGCAAAGTACACGAAACTCTGAAGAAGAAAAAGTATACTCGAGTATCAAAAGTACGCGGGCCGGACCTATCCATGCCATGCCTAGGCAGAATTTGTGGGGAAAAGATAGACGGCCGATGCTAGAGCATCATGTACGTATCCTGCGGCATCCCGTCCATCTGTCACCCATCCATTTCTTCGCTCCATCCCCCAAATAAATAATTCTGTGCCTAGCTCGCCTGTGGCCCGAGGCTCACAAATCGAAAGTTGTAAGACGCAAACGTGGAGGGTAAGATAGGGCTTGAAAAGGGGAAATAACCGGGGAAAGGGTCCAATTGGGAATAAATAGAATGATAGCAATGTTTTTCAATTCCAAATCAGTCAGTCAGCTAGCGAGGACCCTACTCCCTTCCCGGACATCTAATCCATCTTCGTCACGGTCAAGGGAATTGATTATGGTATCCTAACGTGGGGGTGGTGGAGGAGGAATGGGCGAAATGATGGATGGGGGGGGATTGATGAGGGATGTAGATCGAGTCACTGACGTGGTGATGGATGGCTGATGGACCGTTCTAATTTACATCGGATACGGTACCGTAGTCGAGGTCTGTGTCTGTCCGGGGAGAAGGATAGCAAGATGGAAACCGCCTCAAAATTTAACTAACTTGACGAAAGAGGCCAAGGTCCAGCAACAGCGCAAAAAAAGAAAGAAAAAAGAGAAAGACATCTCCGGTCCGGATCCTTCACGTTGGCATTCGAAGGGATGGCTGGTTTTGTAGCGAAAGAAACCCAATTATCATTTCTCTGCTTGACTGGGTGTCCGTCCGCCCAGGCGAACATGCCCAAGGGCCCCGTAGCACGTGACCGGGTAATGCGTCCACAGTGCAGGAACGAAACGACCTGGAGAAGGGGAGAAAAATGAAGAAAAGGAAAAAGGACAAGCCGGCGGAAAAGGACAGAGGAGAAAAAGCAAAGAAAAATACGTGCCGATTTCTTGTCCAGCACGAAATCTGTCTTGTCTGTCGCTGGAGGAGGGATTGTGGGGAAGTGAAGGAAAACCATTGGCTGCCCTATTGTGTGAATCTGCAGCATCCTTTTTCGCCTGTTTGTTCGCCCTTTCTTTACAGTATTATCCTCCTTTTTCTTTCTTTATTCAACCAGATCCAGGCTTCAAACCTGAGAAATGAGAATTCATGATTCCACCTCCCCCCCCCACGATTTTCCTAAGGTTTTTCCCCCAAAGAAAAAATCGCTTATCCAATCTCAGCCCAATTCTATCATAAACGAGTTTTGGGGGTTCCGTCAGCTTTTGTGCACCGTGATACCGAACCCCCATCGTTTTTGCACAAATCCCCAACGTCCACACACACGTTTCATTTGTTTGTTTACACACCTATCCCCCCGGGTAAACACCAGCCAACCAAGCAAAAAAAAAAACAAGGCCAAACAACCATCCAACCATCATCCATGTCATAATTTACCAGGATAAGCCAGGCCAAAACCCATCATCGCCGCCTCCGCCGCCGCCGTCCGTGTCGCATAAACATATCCAACACTAAACTTCTATGTAACTGTATAACACGATAGACCCCAACTCTACATCACATGCTCCCCCCAACCTAGTATACCATACGATGATGTTGTGATGCCCGTATCACACCCCGGCATCCACAAGAAACCCAAGTCCAAATCCAAACCCAATTCGAAAACCAAAGAGAATTAACATAAACCCGGGAAGCGAATGGAGAAGTGGAAAGGAACGTAAGTTGCCATTAATGTTTGATATCACAAACCTGTACTTGTACCCACACACCCACATCGCGCGGGCTGATGGTGAAATCCGATTTTACCCAAGAAGGGTATAGTCTACTTATTCTGCCCTCTATCATACATACCCTACCGCTCACCGATCCGATCTGATTCACAAGTCAGAATGGGGGGAATGGACTGTCCGATCCCGACATGAAGATACTTAGCCGACCCGAAGGGGGGCTTGCGCCCACTGTAAAGATACAGTATATCACTCGTGCCGACCAGTTGGACCTCTCAGATACTTATCAAAAACGGGGTGTCGGGGACTCGGGGTGGTTGGATGGACTAATGATTACTCGAGTGCCGGTAGATGGAGGAAGAGGTGGGTAGGAATAGTACTGTTGAAAGAGGAACGTTTGTCCCTAATTAAATTATCTAGTATCGTACAAGTACTTCGAGTGAGGACCTGAAAAGAGAGGGATAGATTGAGCTCCCGCCAATTATGCAACTTCAGTAGCAACCGGGATCCGGTGCGTTGGTTTTTCATTATTTCCCCCACCCACAAAAAAAACCTCTCTCCCCTTCAAAGCAGGCAAGCCGGTATGATAATTACTGCGCAACCTCAAGAAAGTTCGTGAACTGTCAGTTCATATCAACCCGCAAAACAATCCCTGCCTTGTGCGAAAACATCTCCCCAGGTATGATACTCGCATAGGGAGGTACAAGTGGAAAGACAGGCGGGCAGGCGCGCAGGTAGGCAGACAGGCAACAGCTATCGAATACTGTACTAGTGTACGGTACATGCACTTTCCACAGGCTCAGACCCCCCAAAAGACATACCGGTATGATATTTCATGAATCCATCGTATTCGTAATGTGCTCAGGAGCGACTGAATCCGCCCACTGCAAGTTTCGGCCTGAATGTGAAGCTTCAATCTGTGCTCTTAACTCGACCAAGATCCATCCTTCTACTTCCTCTTCCTGGGCGCGTGATATGCGCCGGTGTACTGTACGCATGCCCTCCGTGTTTCTAGAAAACCCTCGGTTAGCACGCCTTTATCTTCACACTCAATGTATCATCGTATGATGGACTGCCGGTACATCTCATCACCCCATCAGTGAATCAATCAGGGCTGTCAACCCGCCGGCGCTTCAATCCGAATGCAAGAACATGACCCCCCTTCTCTCTCACTCTCCCCCAAGGTAAGGGCTGACTGAGAAAAGGGCTCTCGTTACTGGTCTTACTACAAACAGCTGAAAGTATCCAAACATAGCAACAGACTTCGGATGCGAGATCTAGATTCGTCCAGCCTGTCGGCCACCACGGCCCAATGCTACGCCTACCTCTTGAAAACCGCGCTGGTAGACGAGACACGGACAGGCTTTGTATTGATAAAAGCATTGGCGCTTGAGGGAGGCACTCGAGCAGCGCGGGGGATAATGTCGGGTACCTGCCAAGACGTGCCCGCTACCTCCACCACACATTTCTCGTTCTGTTACATACTGTCCTTCAACTGGGAGTCTAACCCGTAAGTCGTTGCGCGGTGCAAGAAAAGTTTCACATAGCTCCTCTTCTGATATCCAGCGCCAAACATCACCGGATCGATCTCGCATGCCATACATACCGTGCACATCAAACCATCCGGTCCCAGCCCCCCAAACAATTCTCAAATCCTTCATGCTCACCTCGGCAGATAGATGCCGGCGTGGGGTGGTTCCCGCTCAGTCGTTCTCTCTTTTCTACGCTGGGTTACAGTGTAAAAGCGGCGGCTCCAAGTCTAACCCACTGCCCATACAAGCTGCCAAGAGACTGGGATAATATTTTGCCGGAAGAGGTAGTTTTTCGAAACCAAACCAATGGCTGGCCCATCCCCCCCTCCTCGCGTCCATCCCAAACTCGGGCACGCCCGGGAAAAAGAGAAAGGGCCAAACACGACTTTTGCATGTTTGAGATTTTTGTGACAGGTTTGAAGCTCATGTTCGTGACTAAGCTCGCAGAGGTCACCGAGCCTTGCAAAAACCCGCCAGGGACGCTGAGGATCGAAGGGAAAAATACGGTGCTCCCGCAGACGTATCATTTGTTTACCAGCTTAAAATCTCCGCTGCCCTACCGTGATGATACAGCACCGGTATTTATATGATGGGGAGGAAGAGACGTTACCGTATCACAGAGTGGTGATGACCCGTATCGTATCGGTGATAAGCCCCAGGTGGAGCAAAGAATTGGGAGTGCGGTTTCGTTAGTTTATATTGACGAATTGCTAGCGGCCTAATAAAAGGTTTTTGGGGTTGCTTTCCTCTCCTCCCCTCCGTTTTCCTTTCGGATGAACTCGCGGAAGGAAGGGTAATTTACTGGGGGCAAATTTCCATGCTTAATCCTTGTATCTTGCGTCAATGCATAAGGAAAAGCGAAAGACCTGAAGACGCAATGATTGGCACATGACTGCTCTGGGCAATATTTCGTGTGTTGAATGAAAAATAGCGATAATAATATTATTATGGCCCCCCCCTCCATACTGGAAGCTACGAGCCGGTAGCACGGTAGAGGGGAGTACGGGAGAAACTGAGTAGAGTCAGAGGAAAAAGAGTACAGTAAAGTGAGAGGTGGTACAGAGGCTGTTGAAGGTTAAAATGGTGGCGGGAAAGACATTGTTATTGCTGACTGGGAAGATATCGAGAGGAAATGGTAGGCATAGGCGTTGTCACGGAAACCACAGGAGGGTTGATCAGGTAGACTATCTCCGACAACGCATTCCAACGGATGCTTGCCACGTCGTCGAGTAGCTCTTTCCCTTCAGAGGAATCCAAAAAAATATATCTTCGCCTTCGAATGAGAAAGGAAGATAGCAAAGGGAATAGGAGAAGGAAAGAAAAAAAAAAACTGGACCTTACATACAGACATACTGGACATACATACTCTTGTGGTAAAGGTAAAAATAATCGTAAAATAAAAATAATTCCTCTGTTAACATTTCCAGATAGTGGGTTTTTTGCACTTTTTCCTTTGATGGAGGCAAGAGAAGAAGTGTAGTCTAAACCCCCAATCCACCCGCCCCATCTGTGCTCTGTACGAGTAGATGGGAAAGGGAGGACAAGATATCGATAAAAAACAAAAATAAATAAATAAAAAGGGCACTTTCCGAGAGAGAAGAGATCCCCCTCAAACCGCCCTTTCGGCCAGCAATGGGCTCTTTTCTCTCTTTCTTTCACCCATTGGAATCCTCTCAGGCTTTCCCTCTTATGATACGGGTTCACCGAACACTGCCAGTAGACTAGTCCAACACCCCACTCGCACCATCCACAGTTGGGTCACCGGGCTGTCTGTGGTTCAAGCCTCAGTTTTTTCTATTTTATTTTCTCCTTCGATTCCCTGGTCGATCTTGGAGATTTTCTTTCCCATCCCCAGCCCGCGAAGGCAAGCATCGCTAGAGAAGGGCTAGAATCAAACTTCCCTTTTTACCAGCTCAGGCCGTACCCCCATTGGTCCTTTAGGGTGTTGCAAAGGGTTTCCTGGTTGGGCTACGAGTGAACGAAACAACGCACCAGAATCAAGAGCGAGCACTGTAGAGAGCAAAGCAGGCGAGCAAGCAAGCAACTCCGCCCTCGTTGCCTGTGGTGAGTTTTTTTTTGGCTGTTGCTGCGCTTTCTGCTGCTGCTTTTTCAATTGTCTTTTTTTTTCACCTAATTTTGCTTGCCTCCACCACCACCCCAACTACGCCCGCGAACCACACCAATCCACAGCAGAATTAGTCTACGAGTACCTTCTGCCCGCACATTACAGAACATACACACAATCAATAAACCTCGAATCTGTGTCCTTTCAGAATTTTTATCTCTTTCTTGCCCTTTTTCTTCCTTATTGCCTGTGCATTTTGTGCCGGAGATTTTCAACCCACCTTCCCACCCTTCACTCCACCTTCTCGCCATTTTATTTATAACCAAAGGCCCGCACGTTCCCCACAAAAAAAGAGATCCTTCTTTGATCCTCTCTTCCTGCTGTCTTAGTTTGGTCCGTTCGTAATCCGTCGTCGTCACTTATCACCCGTCATTCATCGGCCCAACCCTCCCTCTCCCCTCCCTTTCCCTCTCTCTCCCTCTCTCTTCTCCCCTCACCCATCACCCATCCCTAACTTACCCTCTTCCCTCCCCCTTACCCACTACCCACTCTCTCAAGACACGCTCCGTCTCCTGGCTTTCCCCAATTCCCCGCTCCTTCACCCCTGTCATACCCTTCTCATCAATCAATTGAGGGACCCTCTGTGAATCCTTTCGTGGGTCCACTTTCTCTTCCAGAAGACCCATTTTCGTATTCTTCTTAAAAGAAAGCCACACCCCATCCGTCCATTCATCCACCCACACATCTTCACACCCGACCATCCATCATCACCACATCAGAAAACTAGCAAGCAGCTTGGATTCTGGACAGCGCATCCGCTACCTTACCTCCCACAACCTCCCACCACCTCCCACCCTCCCAAACCGCCAATAACGGTCGGCACCAACACGCTCCCTTATCCCTATCCGACAGCCCACACTTCTCGTTTGCTGCCGCAGACCTGTGTTTGTATCATATAAGCTCGTCGTCCGCTGTCGCTCGCCCGCATCTCTAATCGATATCGTTGACGATACCAGAATATCGTTATCGCTATCACCCATAACTACCAACATAGTTAGTGTAATAATAAGTACGACACCGTCTCCGCCCCTCAGCTCGACCCTCCAAATAATCACAACGCAACCATAATGGCGAACAACTACCAGCCTTATGTTGAGGATTATAATTCCGAACTCTCAGAAGCAATTCCCGTTGTTCCCGTGAGACGCCAAACAACAAAAAGACCCTCTGGTTTAAATCAATCATCAACTGTAGAAGAAGTGCCAGAGCCGAGTTATGAGGGGGTTTCTGATTCCGGATATTCGTCTCACTCGGTAGCGAGCACACCCATCACAGAGACACCACCGCCACCACCAAAGGCCCCAACACCAGCACCAGTACGAACACATCAGCCTAGCCGATCATCGTCGGGCCCAATACCGTTCAACCGGCCTTCAAGCAAATCCTTCTCTCGTCCTGCTTCATCTGCAGCTCGGAATATCCCCAACGCTAACTCTGGCAGCTATGGGTATTCGAGCAGTTATGGGGCAGGAAGGGAGAGTTCGCTGGGTGGAGGATCTTCGGATTGTGATTGTCCAGATTGCGGAAAAACTCTTTCGAAATCATCACCAACAATCTCTAGTTCATCCAGTGCAACCAGCAGTGCGTGGCCCGTCCACCAACAATCACCCACTTATCATCACTCGTTGCCGTACGGACAGTCACCAAGCTATTCAGGATACCATTATCCCCAGCACTATGATGGATATAGTACACCCACGGATAGTGGAATTTCTGATTCCAGCGCGGGAGCAGGTGGGAGTCGAAAGAGCAGGTCGTCCATGCCCCCACCACCGCGACCACAGTCGACATTCGCGGGTTCGACGACAACAACTTCAACTCATAGTTCTGGCAGCATTCCGTGGTCCCATACTAGCAGCTACTCTTCCGCAAGCTACTTCGATGCCCATCCCTCCACATCTCCGGTTCCACCGGCTCCGTCGACCACCTGCCCACCTGTATATGGATCATCAATGTATCCACCTCCACCACTGGATACCTCTATCGCTCCACCTCCACCACAGTCGTCGTCATACTCAAACTCGCCCTATGCTCCCCCACCGGTACCGAATTATGGATATCCTCCCGTAACCGACTACACAGCCAATGATTATTACGGCCAGAGTACAGCCCCATCGACGCCCAGCTCATCTCTTCCTCCATCGGATTATCGAGATGGATATAGATCATCAGAGTATAGTGTGATGCCCCCTCCCCCTCCGATTGCGAATCGTCGGAGTAGCATGAGAGCGCAGGCAAATGCTGGTGCTTCCATCGACTCGTCCCCTGATTATACTCACTCGACACCCCATCGCCCACAAAGGCGAATGAGTAGCCGCGCTCACGGTAGCGAGAGATCCTCATCTTGGTATGGCCAAAGCCAACTGCAATACCAGGAAGCACCCGAACGGAGTTACTCCGTTCCCCCAACAAACACTGGTGCCCCTGCTGAGAGTTCTCGACGCAGGGGCACTACCCCGCAGCCAATGCGCAGAAGAGAAAGCAACAACTCGCAAGGGACCTCGGGTTCTCATTCTGCTAGGCTGGGGCCTTCTGCGCTTTCGAGGTCGATGGAGGCCTGCACTATTGATGATCATACACCACGATCATCTCATCACCGCCACAGCAGCAGCGGCCATCACTACGACTCTCACCACGCAGTAGCCCGCCGTGAACCAGGGACTATGATGCAAAGCAGTCGCAGCAATGGAAGTAGTGACTCTGGCAGTAGCAGTGGCCATGAGGGGAGAGAAGAGCTGGTGCAACTTACCGTACCAGATTCCGACGAATCATTCACAATGAGGTATCCTGCGGGTATCCCGGTGAAACTACAATTAAATGGTGGGACTTTCCAACGGATCCTTTCTTTTGGCCGTAAGAGCAAGAATGTGAATATTGAGGATCCTATAGCATACGGATGTGTTCGGCAGAGACAGCAGCAAGTGCATGCCCAGTTGCAGTATGCGGCCGGCCAACTTGATCATAGCGATCGACGGACAAGTGCCGAATATCACCACCGGTCCAACGGTTATCCTCGCAGGGAGATGGCCGGTGTTTGAGTTAATTACGATCTGTCTATGGCTAGATGGGAACTATTGTTGGCTGCCTTAACGGAAGATGGCCTTGCTTTGTCTTTCAGTAACTGTAGCGTAAAGCACTGTTGCCGGACCTCGACGAGCAAAGAAGCCCTGGCAACGATGACAGCAATGGACAATGATGAATGGTGATTTGGGCGAGGAGATTTCTTTATGCTTTTGTCTCATAGCTAGGGACGGGGTTTTAGTTCCTATGTTTATATGAGATGACTCTTATGCACCTTAGTTTTTTTTTTTGTCTGTTCCGCTTCTTCGCCCTCAGGAGGTTATCGGGCATGTTGGTTTTGACTCATCTGTCAGTTGTGGCTACCACACTTTTATTCACAAGCACGGCAAGGTACCTTTTCCTTTTCTGCCTTTTTGCTTTCGTGTTTATCATTCACCATACTACATTCTTATCATTTGGGCTTTGGTTCTTTTCTTTACGGTACCTTTTATTACTACAATATGTTGGCGGCAATATTTTGTTATTTGTTATTGTTTTCTTTGTGTTATTTTATTTGGTTGACTTGAACGCCTCGATATCCAGCCTCGGCGTAAAAGCTCCTGGTTTTTGGATATGGAAGCGGGCTTCAAAACTTCAGGCTTCAACTTTTCTTTCCTTTCCCCCTTTCCCCTAATCCTTTTCCTTTTCCTATGTCTGTTAATTGGGGGTGTTTTTGGTTTTTTTTCGGGGGGTTTTTCTTTCGGTTTTATTCTCGGGAACTTTTTTGGGCAGACGCTCTTCACGGTATATCCCTCAAGTGGGGGATGCCAAAACTTCAGTTCTCGGGGTGACGTTATTCAACCTTTTCGAGTTTGCTTGTTACAATATCTTCTGTTTTTCTTGGGACATTTCGAGTCGAGGAAGAAGTAGACGGATGGATAGCAAGAGCTTCACAGACTCACAACAACAAGAAAAGAAAAATCCTTGTCCAGATGAGCCGTGATTGATGCCCATCTCATAAGATTCTATTACTTGGATGGATGGAATTGAATAATTTGGCAATTTTCACGTACCGTATACTCTAAGAATTCTTAGCCTATCTATCATCTATCTGATCAAGTGATTTTTTTTCTTCTGCCTTTGTTTCCTATTATATGATACTGCGAGTTCGTTCTGAAGTTTGCCCCTTTTTTTCACTATCATGACGTTCATGATGTTACGACTTTACGACACTATTATGATTTCACCCCCCTATTATGCTGGCGTTTTATATTTTTTAATCCATTGCAGAGCTGGCCGTGATAAATTTCTTTTCCTTTTCTTCTCTTTTTCGGGTCACATATGATACTATTCTACTTCAGCTGCTTTATCACACTTGCTGCTCGCCAAAATTAAAAAGTCTTCAACCTTTACCTTGAGCAAACTGCTGCTCCACCACATCTTGCTTGAAAGAATTGCACTTTCTTTTCACAACCTCCCAGCTCTACTAGATAGAGCTACTGGTTTCTGGGGATATTTGATTCGTGAGCGACAGCAACATAATTCTCATATCGTCGAGGCTACCGGAGGGGAGTAATTGTCTTGTTGCCACTGACGGCTATACCTTGGGGACGGGCTCTTGATTTTGGCGGGTGGACTATATCTGCCTTATCGGAAGGGAAACAAGAAAGCGCCTGCAAGGTTATTGCTACTTGTATAGTATATTATTAGCCAGCATTCCCCTTTGTTCCTCTTATCTCCTACAGTACCACCACCCTAACCACATTCTGCCCTATTCTCTTTGCGCGGGCTACCGTAGACTGGGGTCACCAACATTCATCCATTTATTCATTCGCGTCAGCCGTATCTGTCTGTATGTACGTATTCCATTTAAAGCTACTTCTCACAAGTGTGGTGTCGTACAAACTCATCTATTCATCTATCGAAACAGGCAATATCTGCTCTACAAACTCGACATGACATAGATCGCCGCATAAGGAATGAAGGAAAAGGGGTGGGGTGGGGGGTGGGAGTGGGAGTGGGGGTGGGGGTATTATCCTGATGAAGTGCTGGTGCAAGTGCTTCGTATAGTGGAGTAGTCGGGAGAGAATAGAATACGCTTTGCAGGTAAGTTAACTAACCGGGGGGGAGGGGGGAACTCCGCATGTGTAGCGCAGCCACTTCGTGGCAGGAGTTGGTATCGCGATTTTGTGGGGTTTGGGGTAGGACGTTGGGATTCGAGGTAAAAAATAAGAAGCGTATCACAAGTAGAGAGGGGCGAGAGTGGAATGGACTGGACTGGGTCGTCGCCGCTTTCTTTTCTTTAGGACAGATGTGAGAGTGAGAGTGAAGTCACGCATATTGTCGAATGCCGGCACACGCGCATGCCCCTCTCCCCCCCCTTCCCCCCGTCACTGCTATCCTCTCCCGAAAGCCCCGTCTAAAACCCGGGGGGATTAACCCTCTGGCTCATCCTCGTCCACTTTGGCAATTCTAATCCCCCCGCCATCATTAGCCTACCTCCCATCTTCCCTCCCTTCCGAGGGTGGCAGTACTCACTATGAACTCCCTTCCTATAACTCCTCTGCTTAGGATCAAACATGGTGTACTTATCCCGAGGCTTCATCTCCGCCTCCGTCGGCATCTCGCTCTTCCAGCGCTCCACAGCTGCCGCTGTCATGCCCCGCTTTGCTAACGCCTTGTACACCACGTCTACTGTTCTGTCTACGCGGCGGAGGCGCTGTCGATGGCGGTATTTTTGGCCGGAGGAGAGGCGCCAGGGTGATTTCCTTGGTGGGGTTAGCATAATACTTGTGGGGGAGAGGGGAGAAGGAAGTACCAGAGGAGACCGCCGAGGCGAGATTGTGTTGGCCGGAAGGCGCTGAACATGTTTCGCCTGTAATTGAAGGGAGGTATGTATTTGTAGGATAATGTGTAGGTTGAGGATAGACGTTGAAACTTTCTTGATAAGCTACAGTGACTTAGAGGCTCAAAATTTATTGTCTAACTTTAACCCTGCTTACTAAATAAGGAGACCGATAACCGCCAAGCACCCCACTAATGTAAAACAATTTTAAGAAAGAGAACACACCCCGCCACCACTCGCACACAAAACTAACGTCCTCAAGAAGGGGATTCATTGAGTGAATCATAGAAAAGGGGAGAAAGAGAGAAACCTTCCCGCCTGCTCCTTTCCTGCACCTGGTTAATTCCCTTCTCTTCCCCTCCCGGCTGTTGGCTGTCTGCCCTACTTACGTTGCGAATGGACCTCACCAAAGCCCGTCGATGTTTTTCTCCCTCTCACAGGACGTAAAGACGCATGCACACCCCATCACCGGTTTATGCGTAACCCTGTTCTAAGACTGCTACCAATTTCCCGGCCGCAGCTGTCTTTTTCTTCAATGATTTGCATCTGCACACCATGCCATCATCATCTTGGGACCTCCTCCTCCTCCTTTTCCACACCATTGCGGGGAACGGCGATACCGCAGAAGTTGCAAGTGCTGATACACGAGCGGACATCGACATTTGACCTATTGAAGGAGCAGGCTGACGTGGCGGACGCGAGTAGTCTGGGAACGAAACTCGTGGACGAGCCCCGATTGCGGGGCAATTTCCAT
This sequence comes from Tuber melanosporum, assembly GCF_000151645.1. Lineage (NCBI taxonomy): Eukaryota > Fungi > Ascomycota > Pezizomycetes > Pezizales > Tuberaceae > Tuber > Tuber melanosporum. Next base: position 139,478 of record NW_003299104.1, read on the forward strand.
CTCTGGTGGAGCCTACTGGGGTTTAAGAGGAGGGTGTACTCGGACACTGGTGTCAAGGATGTGTGGAAGGGGTTGCGGATCCGGAATATAGACTTGCCAGTCCGGGGCTCGCACGCGACGCTCATATGGCAGATATTTCTCAAAACTGGCTTCCAGGATGAGGACTTCCTGGAAGAGATATGGGAGTACATTAAGAATCTTGACTCACGCAACCGGCGATGGGCGGGAGCATACCAGTTTATTATAGGCCACTTTCTCGTTGCTGATGGCTCCAGGGCGCGGATATGGCATAGGAGATTGTACCCACGCCATGCGCCGTCCTCTTGGCCGGGTTTTGTGAGGAGTGTGCTGAAGCAGAGAGTTGGGGGGCATATTGAGTTGAGGGAGATCCATGCAGTTATTGAGCGGCCAGCAGGACTGTATGGATCTATTATCCCGCTGTTATGCTCTATGGGCTTGTTCACTGAGGCGATGAAGTGGCATCGGCATTGCATTTCTTTCGATGATCTCCCTGGGAATACCGCCACCGCAGATAGGCTCATTGAGTGGACAACGAAGTACGGGTCGTTGCAAGATATGTCTATGTTGATGCTCTCGTTTATACAGATGGGTGTGCGGGTTAAGGAGAGTTCTCTAATAGCCTTGATTATATCCCGGCCAAAGAAATTCGAGGCTCTTGGGTTCATTCTAGCACGGGCAAATCGTGTTGACAGGAGCGCCATGGGGGATCGGTTCTGGGCGGTGGTATTGGGACAGATCCAGTTGGGGACTCCTGTTCTTTTTCAATGCATGCAGACGTTTGGCGAAGGATTGAATGTTGGGCGGAGGACTGTGGAGGCTTTGAAGAAGCGGGTGGACTGTAGCAAGGAGAAAGCACTGTCTCTTTTGGTGGAGTTTGGAATGAATGTCCAAGGTGTGGAGATGGTGCCTGATGCGGAGCCTTCGGTGCTGGTGGATAGATTGGTACGGCAGATCGGTGCGAGGGGACTTTCGGGCATGGAAGAACTGGAGTTTTTGCTCAAAGAGGCTCTGGACACTCGCAATTGGGAGATGTTTGACCAAGCGTTGTCTCTACCCTCTCCGAGTGGGCCTACGGCGAAGGTATATGATTTAATACTCCAGTCGCAATTGAGGAGGGGAACACTGGGGGACGCAATAAATCTATTGGACCATATGCGCAAATCCTCGATCAGCATCTCCTCAGCGTCTCTCAGGCTCCTCGTCAAAGCAGTTCTGCCGCCTCGCAAGCGTGCTAAAAATCCCAACACGATGCCAGGCTTCACAAACGACAATCTTATAGGCCTAATTGGAATCCTAACTTCACTACTCCGCTCTGGCTCAACAAATATCGAGCCAACCCTCTGGCGTGAGATCTTCAAAAGACTCGGCATGAAGCGGCGACTATCGGATTTAGAAACTCTAGCCTTAGGCCTTGTAGAATGGTACCATCCGGCCCGCTCAACAATAACCCGCCGTCGCTTTTCAACCTCGAACTTCAACCTCCCAGAAGCCCTGACATCACATCCTGATCCCCAATCAGCGCCAGAAATCCTACCCCTAAGTCCCCCAAGTCCCCTCCGTCTGCTCTTCCCACCGCAGTTCATCCATGCAATCATCCAATGGGGTTTCCTTACCTTCCGACCCCACTCCCCAAACCTCCACAAATCAATCCCACCACCCCCACCCCCAGAAGTCCGCCAATTACCCCGAAAACTCTCCGAGTTCGCTCCTTGCGTCGCAACTTTCACTTGGGGCATAGCCTTTGCGCGGGATTTGAAGGCTTTGGGTGTACACGTGGACACCCGCTCTGTCCTCCGCGCTGTGCGCACGAGACTCAACATTCTCTACAACGCGCCGGAAGCCAATGGGCGGCCTGTCGTGCTGTCTGGGAGGAGGGTCAATCGCATGGCGGTAGCGCTGAATCACCTCAGCCTGGCAGAGATGGTTGACATTACGGAGAGGACGTGGGGAGGCAGCTTGTGGCGGAGGGCCGGCTGGGAGAGGGGCGGAGAGGGGGGAAGGGAGTGGGAGAGGAATATGAAGAAGGAGGTCTTTAGCACGGGGATTCCGAAAAGAGTTGTTGAGAGGTTGAAGAGGGGTGCTAGGGTTCGGCAAATGTGGGGGGTTATGCGGTTGAGAGCTGGGAGGGGGAGGGCTGGAAGGAGTTTTGTGGGGCGGGGATGAGAATGGGGTGCGGGGGAAGATTGTATAATGCTGTATATATTGTACCGTTGGGCATGCGTGTAAATATTGTTCTTTGTTGGCGCGGCGTTTGAACGGTCTGAGGAATGGGTCTTAGGTTTACATCTAGTATCATATAAGGCTAATTGGTGAGATAATACTCTTGCGCGGAATTTGGGATGTTATCCGATTGAAGCCGAGGACACCCAGTATGGGCTTGTTTGGTTGTGATGGTTTCGTTCCGTTGTCCTAATCAAAGTGACCGTTTCGAAACGAAAGGACGACTGTTTTTATATGGGAAACAGTCGTAGAACGGAACGGAACCATCGCAATAAAACAGACCCTAAGTGAGATCACTCGCAGGAACAGATACAGGACCACCCTCTTACCTAGTCTGCCAACAGAGGGACGTGAAATTAGGCATGACACGAGGGTCTCTCTCGCGAAACTCGAAAAACATGACCTCAGTCTCCATGCACCGGCGCAACCGGGCCCTGTGCATGCGGCGATATCATAAATGGAACAAGTATAATGCTCACAAGGCATCACTCGCCCCTAACTCCGAAACGGTGAACCGGCAGTCGACCGTCTTGACGTTCTACAGGAGGAACTATCAGCGAGGCCTTGGCATAAGCATCCTGCCAGCTACTGTGCCACATCTGCCGGTACCCATATCTCCGTTTCCACCTTGGAGCAGTACAGTATCCATAAGTGCGTCGTTCACGCCGCCCGCATCAAGCGAACACCGGTGGAGAATCAACGTGGCTCTCTCGCGGTTGGAGTGATTTTCCGGATAAATGCGAATGCCCTCACGCGCACCCTCGCACACATATACACTCAGTGTGCCGTTGTTACTGCACTGGTGTGTGCGACGCCCGACCTTCGTGAATGTCAGACAGACTACAATGTGCTCTCAGCAGCATGAAAAATGATGTAGCGTTCCAGGGGTGCACATTGATTGTGCGGTATAGTACCGTACTATCCGCGACCGGCTTCCAGATATAGTTTCTCTCGCGGGGTATCATCTGTCCTCGTGCTGATAGAACATGTTCCGATTATTTCTTTGGGGGTGGGTGGTGGTGGTGGTGGTGGTGGTGGAGGAGCTTGTCGTTTTTTTGGTCGATTGTCTCTTTATCTATTTACCTACCTGCTCCTCACACCCCTTACCCCCCCCCCCCCCGGGGCTCTGGGCGAGATACCCGACTGGGAATGGGCCCCCTTTTTGTACTGTACGGGATTTTTCCCCCCTGGGGAAAAAAAAAAAAAAAAACTTGAGCTGTTGGCTCCCCTCCATGACTTTTTATAAAGGGCCCGTCCCTTTTGTCCCTTTTTTTTTCTTCTTTTTCTTCGGGTTCCGAACTTTTTTCGAATTTGCTGAATGTGAAAAAGTTTAAAATAGATGAACTATTATACTTAATTTCCGGGTAATGGGAACATGGGATCGCGTCCAGGTCCCCCCAGGCATAATTTTTCCGGGTTTTAAGTTTCAATTTTCCCAATGAGGGAGAACAATTGGGCCCCCCAAAGGGAAAAGAATTTTTTGTGGAGAAAAGA